>NW_020955545.1:414715-575006 GCF_003031625.1 Empidonax traillii | reverse complement strand
GATGAGACTAGGCTATTTCATCAGAGTCTAGGTGAAGTCAAACAAGGAGTGTACTTAACCTGAACACTGAGTAAGCAAAAACTCTCATTGGCATTTAAAAAAACCCTCCAACCATAACAGAGAAACCTCAATCCACTGAACAAGTCTCATGAGGAATCAGAAGGCCCTGATTCCTTTCATTCGTTTGCTATAGGGACAGTCAACCCTTTGTTGATGGTCAGGGCATTAAAACTGCTACATCATTTTGATTCCTGGGGTTGCTGGGTTTGAGTTCTGCACTACCCTCTTCCTTCTCCTGTTTGTATTGTGAGCAGCAATCCCCACAAAACACACCCCAGCTGTGCTCTTCAAAGACAGTTCCTTCCTATTAAAGCCCAAATTGCTCTGTACCTAAAGGAGATGGGATAGAAATAGCAAGTTATTTTACAGCAGTTGAGATCTCCTGCCTAAATCCTAGAATTTATAAGATATACAATCATGTATCTGTGGGGTTCATTCTGAGAAACCACTTTCGCAATAATACTCTGCAGAAAGCAAGCATTCCCAGCTAGGTGGAGCGGTGTTCAGTTCCCTCTCCCATCTAAAGGGGCTCAGTCTCCTGTCTTCCAGTTTACCAGGAACTGCTAAGTGTGTGTAGTTGACTGACAGGTTTCACAGAATATTCTGAGTTGGAAGGGACCCACAAGGATCATCAAGTCCAACTCTTAAGTGAATGGCCCATATGGGGATTGAACAAACAACCTTGGTATTACTAGCACCATGCTCTAACCAACTGGTCTGAGTGTCTTAGTTCTTTCTTTTGGAGGAAGGTCTTTTAAGTTTCTCCTTTTGCAAAAAAAATTAAATCTTAGTGGGGCAAGACCGAAAAAAACCCCCAAACCAAACCTAAAGCTGGTTGGTGGGGGTATTTGTCTGAGTAAGAGACTGCCTATGTTGTGAATGCTTAGTGCTCCATACTCACTGAAATAGTTCTGTATGCAGTGTGTATTTGTCCTTCTCTGGCCAAGAGAAAAAAAGACAAAACACCAAATCAAAAGATTAACCAAGAAAAAAATTGCCAATTGAAGATGGAGGAGCTGTAGTAAGAGGGATCAAGTAGTTAATAAGAACACTCACTTCAGTGACAGATGCTTGTTGCTTGAATCTAGTCAGCTATGACAACAACCTGAAATCCATTCTCTTACCTCCTGTCAGTCTCTAAAGTGTTCCAGTTGTATTTTGTGAGAAAGAGCAGCATAGGCAGCCATATATGGAAGAAAATTCCGGTTGGGGAAGTCCAGCAGATTGAAAGTGAGTGCCTAAAAGAAATGGGCTTCAGGTCACATTGCTCACTCAATTATTTCCATTGCCAAGGCAATCCCTCTGTTCACTGCAGAGGTCTTGTGATTCCCATTTTATGCACCTGTTTTCATGAGAAGATGCATTCCTAGTTTGCTAAAGCGGTTTTCTTGGTTGCAGTAGGAGTGTTGAGTCTTTCAGCACCTCAGCCCATAAATGTCTTCCATTTTGTCTCCTTATCTGTCAGTGAACAATAAAGTACTCAGTGGACAGTAACTATATGCTATCAGAGTTATGCAAAATACGGAGGAAAATTATTCAAGGAAAAATCCTAAATCAGTTATATCCTTTGTCCACATCCACCGAGGGACACTAGAGCAGAGAGGCAGCAAATGACACAAATATGGTGGTAGCTCTGACAAGGAATCTGGAAGCCAAATCAGGGAAGAGAGGAGAAGGAGCATCTTCTGTTATCCACAGAGCTGGCAGCAAGCATCTGGGCTTGAGGATATTGCCTTAAGGTAGTGCCTTTCTAATGTCCACGATCAAAGCTGTCTGCAATAATAATCCGGTTCTTCAACTTGAACCATCGTATTTCAGTGCAGACTACATGAGAAGCCATGTGGTTGTCATGAATATCTGTCTCTGCAAGATTCTTCTGCATAAATCATTGATTTTGCATCTTGCAGGGGTTGCTGGGAACATGTCACTCCTTCTCATCAGATACTCCCACATCAAGAAGACTTGGAGTACCTTCATTATTCTGTATGGTTCAATACAATTAATGCTCTTTTGATCATTGCTTACAGGCTACACTTTATTTTGGACATATTTCACTCATAAAGTACTACCACTGGGGACCTTCTGCAAAATATTTAACTGGCAGGAATTCAGGAATATTGTTAAGAAAGCACAGTTCACATAGGTGGTTTGACATGTCTCTCATTCCTGCCGAAGATTTCACATTTCTTCTGTATGCACACCAGCCAGCTGTTCTGTCAATAGGCGGAGTGATTATGGTTGTTGTTTTGGGGTCTTTTTCTGACAATATCTCTTTTTAAAAATAAAACCCTGGACACACTGAATGAAAGGCACTATACTAACTGTACCTTTCTTTGTCCACGCTCTCAAAGCAAAATTTTGTGCAGGTTAGGAACTTACCTATTGATGCTTCACATGATACTTTTTGCCCTGCTGCAGGGACGCTCACTGTCCCAGTAGTTTGCAGCTGTCCTTCCATTACAAATTTGTCTAAGAGATGTCATGAGAATAAATTAATGGGGATAGATCTGTTCAGAGTGAATGAATGAAATTTTTTATAGGCTGCCTATGGTCTAGCAAGTGAGAGAACTCTTGAAACACGTGATGACAGCCTTGATAGTCAAGAAAAAGCTCAAATTCAACTGCTTGAAATGCCTCATGTTAAAAAAAAAAAAAAAAGTGGAGTTTCTGAAAGAATCTTTTTGGAAATGGAAATGAACTGATTAGTGATCATCTTCTCCTTTGAAAATGGGCTAAGCATTATAAACTCTGCACATTTTCTAGCAAATTCTCCTGTACCTTTGTGAGTTCTGCCAAAACTTGGCAAATGAAGATAATCTGAAATGTGATATATTATTTTTAGCTTTTAGAAAAATAGTTTGCTTGAAACTTGGAATGCCATGATAACAAAATAATCTTTAACTTTACAGAAAAACTTCATTGGAATACAGAAACAAGAGTTATTTCCCTGTTTTATTTCATAATGGAGATAAATTAAGAAACTAATTAAAGTGTGGATAACTTGGCCACAGTTTGGGAGGTTTTGAGGAACAAAGCCTTTTTCACTCACTTGAAAAACTGACATAAAATATAGGAGTGTATTTTTAGCAGGAGTGCTCTGAGGTAATGAATTGAATCAAACGAGTCTCTTAATTTGCTCCTTTATTTTCATTATATTTCAAAATTCATATTCTGCTTCAAGCAGAGATGGCCTTTGCCATTTTATACTCTCTGAGAATGCTGGATAAATTGACCATAAATTGGAATTTACACAATGAACTGTCAGTGAGATTTAGCTTTGTTCAGAGATCCAGAGTAAGAATTATGCTACATGTAACTCATATTAAGGCCTCTGTGGAGAATGAGATTGTACAACTCTAAGATAATACATAATTGATTTTATCTTGGAAGTGTATACTATTGCTCTTCTTTGTATAAGATGAATGAATCTGACAGACAAAATACTACATTTAAAACACAAAAGACAAGTCATTATCCTTTGATTTCCTCTCTGTCCTTATGATACAATCTGAGTTCTTTCTCCTTATTTTCTCCTACTGGAGCTCAAGTTCGGTTGGTTGCCTCATTTTCTCCCGTTGAATTTATGGTTATTTAGGAGGTGTAGTAGCAGTTGTATTACCATCAGCACTTCACCTTGAGAAACCCATTTGGAAGTGTGCATGATCTGCAGCAATTGCTTGGATCTCTTTGCATAATAATTACAATAATTATAGAAGAAAATGTCAAAATGGTAATAAAGGTGTGCGTTCCCTGTTGAAGAGATGTGCACAGGAACAGCAACAATGGGTACAGCCACTTTGACTCTTCAGGGTGCTCCCTGTTTCTCCAGGCCAGCTCTCCGTTTTTGTGAAGTGGATGAGCTGTCTTGTCTCACCAGAATGCACACAGCTCTCTGTGAAAGCTGTGAGCCTGCCTCAGATGATGGAAGTCTTCCAAGCTTTTCCAGGTTGCCAGTTTGGAGTAATGCCCCCCACCAAAAAAGTTATGGAGGAAATAGCTGAGGTGGCTTCTGAATCACTAGTGTGAATCCTGGAGAGCTAAGAAAATTTCAGAGACTTGGAAAAGTGCTAATGAAGTTCAAATGTCAAAAAAGGGTAGAAAATGGGACCTAGAAAACACCCACTCACCCACATCCACACACACACTGTAACCCCCTTACATAAATCCAAATTCAATTATCATATTGTAACAGCCTGGAAGATACAACAAAAAGGATAGGTTAACAAACATGAATAATGTCAGTCAATCTGGTTTGATGGCAAGGAAGATTTGTCAAATAAATCCATTATGTTTCTTTAACACGACTATGGATTGGTTGATGGAAAGAACTGTGTGGATATAGAAGTAATTTCACTTCTCCAAAGTATTTGGCTTGGCATCACAGGGTGTTTTGATTAAAACCTACAACTGTGTTGGAAGGAATAAACAACTGTCTCATTTACAGGTTTGACTATGTCTTTTCCTAGAGAGGATCTCCAGAGACTGGTTATTGATGAAACCTCCTCAGTACTTTTGGCAATGGTCTGAATGAAAACATGGCTGGTAAAATGTGCAGAGGACACAGGGATGCTACAAAATTATGTGTATTCTTCTCTAAATAGTTTCTGTTGATTATTTTGTTGTGTTAATTTAAGTGCGATATAATCAATTGAGAATGAAGAATAAAGGCATACGGGCAAGGAGCATCAGGCAGCTACTGAGATAAAGCTTTGTCCCTGAGGGGTAGGGTGGCAGTCGAGTGCTGCTGGTGGCACTTCCCAGCAGACACAGAGGTGCTGGTGGGGGATCCCAGAGGGGCTACCCACAGCAGCAGAGGCACAGAGCTCTGTGAGGGGCATGCCCTCAGCAACTTGTGTTCCTGTGGCAGGGGAGGCAGGGAGGTCCCCAGACCGCTGAACACAAATCTAGAGCGAATTAAAGGGATCTGATAGGAGCAGGCTTTCCTGCCTTGCAGGCAAAGGGAGAGCAAGAACCTATGGCTGGAAATGACGTTAAATTAACATCCATTTGGGGATTTAGCTGCAAGTCTCCATGTAGAGCTTGAAATGTGAACATCAGCCTAGGTAGAAGGGGATGATACAGCAGGATGAAGCAGATAATAAGGCTGAGATCAGCCACCACATTTGCTACTCTTTACTTCCAATCTCACAGTACCTGTGACTTCTACAGCAATTAACAGCGTTTTCTTGCCAAATGTGTGTGTTACATCTGCAAACACGTTTTCTCAGGTGAGGTATATGGCCTTTCTCAGAATGACAGTGCTACTAAAACTCCCAGCCTAGGGAGAATTTTAAGACAGAAGTGAAGCTGGCCACTCCTATTAATAGGATAATACAAAGTTGTGCCCAAAGCCCCTTGAAATCACTGCAAATTGTTTGCTGCTTCAAAGGCTTCAGAAGAACCCAGCAAAATATAGAACAGATTTTGCTACAGTCTACTGAAAAAAACAAGATGTATGCCATTATATGCATTTGAGATACAGCATGTGAAAGCATACTGTGTATCTCTGTAAATATTCATAGGACTACTTTTTAAAATAACAATGATACTTGACAGTGAAGGCTGACAACGAAATTTTAAAAAAATTCACATTCATATGAATATGTGTAGGCTAAATAAATATTTGTAAATATAAATATTATAATAAAAATCTTTCATGCCTGTTATCATATAATATAAAAGAAGCAAAATGCAAAATTGACTGGTGGGTGATGTTAGTATTTAAACCAGCAGAAATAAGCATTTTGTTCTCAAAATTCAGGAGGTATAGAAGTCCTGCATGAGGAGTATATTTGAAAGATAGAGTTCAACCAGCTTTGGTGAAATAATTTTCATTTATTTTGAGCCCCAGAGTACACTGCTGTGGATCCTGTGTAGTCAGCCTTTGCAGTCAATGGAGAGAACAGACTTTCAGAGATGGCTCATCTGTCTGCTGTAGAAACCCATCTGGATATCTCTCACACTGTGCCTGCTTCTTTCTATTGCCTACAGAGAGCTTGAATGTGAATCATGTGAATCCCATCCGCTGCATGTACAGCACATATATGGCTGTGGGGCTTGGCTGTTTGCTGCTCCCAGCCTCTCTGGCAGCTCTCTGAGGCTGTTCGTGGTCTCTGCTGTCTGACCGGTGGCTCCTGCCCACAGCCTGGTCTCATCCCCAGGTCCACTGAGGCACTGTGGCCTTGGCCCAGAGCTGTTGCATGGCAGCAATTCTGGCTGTCTGCTTTTAGGTTTTCCTTGGGGGCAGAGTCACTTGTTTTTAAACAATCTGCTGGTTGTGCATCGGGGATCTAAGAGCATCATCATCACTGGGGCAGTTGTGGGTTATATCCTGGCAGTTCTCAGATGTCAGCGTACCCAAGTGGTACTGTGCGATGGCTGCCTGTTTTTCCTTTCCTTACCAAAAATCACAGATCTGTTGGAGGCTAATAGGTCTTCGGCAAAGGACTCTACTTATGAAGGCTTCAGTGGTCATTGGAGAGGCTGCATAGCAAGAAGAGATGTGAGCATGGAGAGTGAAATAAGGCGGAGGTGCTGGTGGATACCAGGCAGCTTTTGCTGGGTGTCATGCAGGCTGAAACACAAGAATTCATGTTCACGCATAAAGCACTGCCAATTTTTGGATTTTTTTTTTGTCATTATGCATCCACATTTTACAATTTTTCAGGGAAGAAGTAAATTGGTCAGATATAGGTACACAGCTGCAATGAGCTAATGATCATAGAATAGAGCAGTTCCGTGAAATAAAGGAGATTCTGGTGGGATTTCAGTGCATTAGTAGAAGCCTCTTCTCTGCAAGATGACTTCAGAGCTTGCTGCATCAGTCAGTACTGTTGGACTGCAGTTACTCTAATGGTGGCATCCTGCTGCCCTGATCTCTCCTCATAAACATCCCCCTAGCAGTGAGGACATCTTGGTCTTCCAGAGCTCCTTGGCTTCTGTCCAAACCCTTGGGTGCTCTGGCCTGACCCTCAGCAGCACTCAAAGACTCCTGAGGATATGGAGGCCAAGGCTAAGGTGTCTCTGAAGGGCTAAACACAGGGGTGCTGTTCTTCCCGCCCTCCAGAGCTGCGTTGAAACTGTTTCATAACAGCTTACGCGCAATTCCTTTGTATTTCTCCCATGCTGCCATTTCATTCTGCAGAGGCTCTGACAGTTTCAGTCAGGGACAGGCAGGTTTCTGGCAAAGTCTTTAGTACATTAATCAGACTTTATTCTTAGGGAAAATAGAAGAGAGAAGCACATGCAAACTGCCCCTTATATATCAATATCTCTTTTCCTTGAAACAAGACAAAGAATGCAAGGTTGCAATAAAAACCATAAACAAGGGTACAAGCTTGCAAAGTGTTCATGAAATAAAATAGAAATGTTTGAGTTCCCCTAGGCAGGTCCCCAAAATGTCATATTTAATGTCTATCATTATGTCAGTATGTTAGTTTACAAGCACCTAGGGAGAGGTGAGCTAGATGGAACAATATTGTATCATGTAAACATACATCAAACGGTATGAATAGTAAGAACACATAGAATATGCAGGATATGCTCTTCAGCATCTACATACACAGGTAAAATAATCAAGATTGGATTCATTTTATTTTTATATGTTTTATATGAATATTATTTTTTTTTCAGTAAAGTAAATGCATTGAAATGTTCTGGATATTAAAAGCACTCCTTGAAAATACAAGGGCTGCTTTGTCAGTGTGTTGGCAGTATATTGCATGGTGAGTTTCTCTTTAGTAACCTTTATAGCAACTTAATGTCCACTTAATGTACATATCATAGAATCATAGAATTTGCTGTGTTGGAAGGGACCCATCAGGATCAAGTCCAACTCCTGGCCCTGCACAGGATACCTTAAGAGTCACACCATGTGCCTGAGAGCATTGTCCAAATATTTCTTGAACTCAGAGAGGCTTGATGCTCTGACCACTTCCCTGGGGAGCCTGTTCAGTGCTCAACCACCCTCTGGGTAAAAAATATGGATATCCATAACCTAAGCCTTCCCCAGCTCAGCCTCACGCTGTTTCCTCAAGTTATGTCACTGTTTACGAGAGTGAAGAAGTTGGTCCTTGCCCCCCTCTTCCCCTCATGAGGAAGCTGTAGACTGCATTTAGGTCTCCCCTCGGTCTCCTCCAGGTTGAGCAAACCAAGTGCCCTCAGCCGCTCCTCATGCGGCTTGCCCTCTATATGCTTCACCATTCTCGTGGTCCTCCTTTGAATGCTCTCTAGTAGCTTGATGTCTTTTTTTATACTGTGGTGCCCAAAATTGCACACAGTACACAAGGTGAAGCTGCACCTCCCTTGACCAGGTGGCGATGCTTTGCCTGATGCACTCCAGGTATAGTTCTTTATTTTTTCTGCATGACACATTGTTAGGACTTTTTGTTACTGACATTTCTGTCACCCTCCCCAACATATTTGTATAAATATTTTTTCCTTTGTGTGCTCGCATGCCTTTCTATAAACATATTTATATTTCTAAGTAAATATCCCACTTACAGTTCATTAAGAAATTATGTCAGCAGAGGTAGAAAGTTGTCACCAGAGAAGGGTCCCCTGCAGCTAGAGTGTCATAGTTAATATTTAGGTATTTATTAAAAAGAAATGTAAAAGCAAAACAAACAGCCTCTGAATGTGAGGCTTGTATCCTATGACAGTGCTCAAATCCAGTGACCCTTACATTTCCTACATGCGGGGATTAATTATGTCGGCGCCCCCTGCCTCTCCCTGCGCATTACTACAGCGTGTTCAAAGAGCTGCCTTGTACGTGCAGCTCATGAATGAATCTCTGCATTTCAGTCACCCCCTCACTCGCTGCATCAAAATGTGAGCTGCTCTCCATCTGGAGTAAGGAGTAGAATATCTTTCCTATCTGGATGACAGCTGTGAAATACATCCCTCCATCTTAATCTGCAATCTTCCCTCAAATTTTGGGATCTACTCCAATTATGCAGCACCTTAGACATTATGGTGATGTCTTGTCAGTGACAGCTGCTGTAGGAAGCCCTAATACAGACGGATCATTCTGCTCCATTCACTCCAGTTTCATGGGTTTGCTTGCTTTGACAGGACCTTCATTTTCGAACAGGGTGTGCCTTCTTTTCCTCTTTCCAGGGATGTATGAGTTTCCATGCAGGATCAGACTTGATATCCTACTAATGTAATATCCTGCTTAAAACAGATTCTTCAGAAGAAAATGAAACTCCCATTTGGCAGACTTGTAATTAAATATGCCTTTGCGGGAGAATTTCCTGACACTACTAACAGCTCTATTGAATTTTAGATAAAGAGAATATAAATTTTATATAAAGACATAAATTTTATATAAAGAGAATACAAAATTGTAGGTCAGTGGTGCACATTCTTTATATCTTGCAATGAAGTAGCAACAAAAATACTAATTCTGATAAACATGTAGTGTTTCTTTTCAAAATGGTTTTGTTTTCTGCCTTTGCAAGTCAATAAATTAAGTCCCGCCACAGTAGCTATATTTCTTCAGTTCCTCTTTAACTTCTGAAAATTAGAAATCATCCTTCCTTGTCATTTCTATTTTGAGGGAACTAAGCTGATTGAGCAGCACTGATACGTGTAGATGCTTAAGCGTCTGCCAACGTCACTTTGCTATGAACAGAGTTTCAGAAAAGAATCCCTCTTCTTGTTAGGAAACAGAGTTGGTGCCAAGCACGTGCTACATGTACCACCTCCTGCCCTCTGCTTACCATTCAGATAAGATAAAAAGACTAGAAGGAGCCCAGCTGAGAACTACTGTGCACAAACAAGTGGTCTAATCAGAAAACCCACCGAGAAGTCAGGATTCACCCGTGTTGCCTCCACCTGTCTTGAAATGATGTTTCCTCTTCTGCTTTCATTCTCTTTATTCCTCCCCATAGTCATTCTTCATGGACTGCACATGGAACCCAGATTTAACTCTTTGTTGCCAGAAGACCACTTCTCTTCTGACTGCTTTTTGTGCTTGCTTCCCTCCTTCCCCCAGGTATGTTCTTGTCTGGTGTGCAGCGTAACTGCAGCCTTCCATCAGACATCTTGCATTTTGCTTGCTGAATTCCATCCACACTCCCCTGTTCCCTGTGAACACAGTGCTGAAGCGCTACCCTGTTATTCTCTCTATTCCATGCTCTTCCCTCTTCGCACTCAGTACTGCAGCTGGGAGCATTATGTGATACAAATAAAATAACTGATTAACTGATTAGCTTTTATCTCTCCTTGTGAAGCAGTTATATAAACCGATTCTATTTGCTGTCAATTTATGCATAAGCCTTTGCTGAGTAGTTGAGATACATATTTTCTAGTCTGTGGGTACTTCACAAACTGCTTACTTTGATTATTAGCTTTTCAGTGTGTGATTAGTCATCTAAATCACAGGGTATCAGCATTGCCAACTTTAAACATTACAGAATCATGAGTCAGCCTCAAAAAATCATGGGATTGTTTAAAAATTGTGTGGGTTTTTTACTATTAAGATACTTTTGCAGTTTGGATTTTAATTGATTTTTGAGCATTTAGATTTTACTTGCTTTAAATTTTCAAACTCTTATTTGCAAGTTTGGATTGGAACACTTTTTAGGAAGTTATGTTTACTTTGCAGTCTCCTGATTAAATGATCTGGATCCTCAACAAGGAATTATGGAAAGTAAAATAAAAAGACCAAGAGTTGACAGTGCTATACCGTATTTTCTGCTATCTTATTGTATGACTGAAAATTTTTACACAGAAAATAAGGAATACCAAATAAAGATGAATAGAGATAGAAATTTTCCATCAAACAATTTAAAACCTTCACACTAAAAGGTGTTAGGCTCAGTTTTATTAATGATGTCCCTGCAGGCTTCAGGAGGAAAAAAAAAAGTGCATATAGAAGGCTAACTAACTCATTTTGGGATTCAGCTGTGTACCAAACATTCGCCTTGCTCCCAGCCATATCTCTTGCACCTATGGTCCTCATGGAAGAAATTACCTTTGCTGCCATCAGAACTGGCTGTCTAGCTCATGACCCATCTTGGTTTGAAGGCACCAGACAGACATTATCTAGGTTTCAAGTTTGGGAGGCACCAGACAGAGGTCTTCTGGATAAGTAGCCAGTTTTTTCCTGGTTATGCTTCCCACCACTTCTCCAAGCTGCTAATGCTGCTTCCATCACCAGCACCCCACTTGGGTATTAGCAGAGGAGCACAAAAGAGCAAAGTCTTCAAACCCCTTAAATATGACCGAGGCAGCTGTCAGTTCTGAACTCTGTGTCTTGTCTAGGAGAAAGTATGTCTATACAAAGCCGCTACTACAAGTAATCCAAGTAAAAATAATGGGAATTTGTGTGAAAGCATAGTAAATGTCATGTTTAATTTATCTTACGTTCCTTATAAGCAACACCGGGTGCAGCTTGGTTAAAGGCACAAAACTCAAGATGAACAGTTTAAATCCCATGGAAGACTTCATCATTGCTGGCTAGCTAAAACCACGACACTAGCTTGCACTAAATCCTTTGACTCACACAGATATCTTATCAAATTCCCCTAATCCCAAGCTAGTGTTTGCTTTCAAAACTAGTTTTCTTATTATCAGTGTAGCTTTCTTTAAAAAATAGAACACTGCAGAATTTTAAAAAATTATTAATAGGCATCTTTAAAACACCTAACTGCTGTACTTCCCTTAATCTACCTTAAAAATGAACTGAGTCTAAGTTTTGAGTCAGACCTCTTGCTTCATCCCCCTAAGGCTTCCCCCCACCCCCACCTCCAGTCCTGACCCCCATCTTTTGCTTAGAAACAGGAATTATGAGCAGTTCTTCATAGATTTTGAAGGTACTGCACCATTACCTAGATCAGTTATCTCCTCCAGGCTCCTTGATGACACTTGCAAATGCTGCTGTACAGCAGCCTCCTATCCACCCCATTCATTTCTTCTCTGTGTTTGATCTCAGTAGCCTTTCCACGACTTGGATGAGTAACTTATCCTGTTGAGTTCATGCAGGAGCCACTATCACAAACAAGTAATCAAAGCACTTGTTTCTAGCCAATATGCTGGAATGGAAGGGCTAAAGCTGCCACATTTATAAAAGCATAAGGTCAGTGTGCTCTAAGTGTCAGTGTTGGAAGTCTCAGTATGGATTCATGAAAGTTCTCTTTGAAGTCAGTGTGAGGTGTGTGTCAGTAGGGACTGACTAAAAGTAAATATAGCCCTAAGAGCTTCTTTGTGCACATCTGAACTATGGAATTTTGGAGCATTTCCCAGATCCTTCAGCTGAATACTCAGGCCAGATCATCACTGTTTGTTGGACAGAAACCTAAACACATAAGTAGGGAGTGAGCCATCATGTATTCCTCTCTGTCCTCCCATCTGGAGCATGGGATCGGAACTTCTGTAACAGTTTTAGAGTATTTTTGAGAGAAAAGAAAAAAGAAAGAAAAATGGAGAAGTCCGCTTAATTCTCTCTGGATAATGCACACTGATAGTGCAGCTGCCAGCAGTGCTTTGGATCGGCTTTGTTGCTCTGAACTACAAAGAATTGTTTAAGATGCTTTAAGGAACTGTTCCTCGTTTCCTCTTCCAGACAACTATCTGAATAATAAAAGAAAAAAAGAACTTTAAACGTGAGTCTTGTGGGTCCCTTCTGGCACAGGGTATTTTATAATTCTGTGATTACTGATTTTAACAATGAGTTATTGCTGTCCTCTACCATTTTGCATGGGATATTGTAAAGAAACTGGCACCAGGTATATTAGGGTTTTCTAACTACATCGTAAGGTTCTGGAACGCAAAGCAGCCTCAGGAAAGAACAGAGATGAGGCCATACATGATTAGACTGAGAATCGAGAGCTATAGTGCTTTTGTTGTATATGAAATGGGTTGTTTCAAAGCATGAGGGAGTTTTGTAAGTCCCTGGACATGTGGAAAATAGCACATTAGTGCAAGGTCATAATGATCATCTAGGATGACAGAATGAGAGAACGAGTATATTTATTTTAACATTATTATCCTTAACTTAGTGAACAATAACATTTCTTGAGGCCAAAGTACAAACAACAGTATGTTATTCCATTGCCAGAATTTCATAGGATATTGTGAATTTATCTGCAAATGAGCCCGTATACTACAATATTGAATTCAAGAACAAACTGCCTAAAGAAAAATGATTGTGTGTGGTACAAGAACAAGATCAGCTTTGGAGCGACTGACTTAAGAAAGATGTTAGGTAAGTACAGCGAGGGAAATGCAGTTAAGACTCTTGGGTTCAGACTCAAAAGGATCTGAAGTCAGGCAACTGTCTCTGAGAGATGAAGTCACAGGGTATATCTAAGCCCCAGCTTATTATGAAGTAGCTTCCGTCCCTGGCAGCTGAGGAAGTCTAATTTTCAGCCCTTGGAGGTACAAATATGAGTCATAATAAATCTTGTAACTGCTGTGGGTCATTTTAGAGAAGAAAAATGCTGCATTGCATTTCTTTTGAAATTCAGCTTCTCTCCTGGAGAAGATAAGGAAGATTCTGCTGTCTATTCAGGCCTCTCCTCTGGGACCAAAGGCATGTAGCTCTGATTCCTGTTTCCAGAACGGCCTTGGTTATTTTTAATTAGATAGTCACTGACGAAAATCTGGAAGCCATCCAGGGAAATTTCACTGCCTCAAATGTTCTGTCTAAATAAAACATTAGGGAACTGATTTACCAAGTCATGCTTAGTCCTTATCCTGCCTTGTATTTCTCGGCTATCTCACCTATTGTGTATATCTTATAAATCTAACAATTTGTTCACCATCTCTGACCTGGGAGCTAAATGATGGAAATGCTACTAGAAATAGCAGATTTCTTGTACATAAAGGCTTTCAGTGATACGACAGTTTTGTAACATCACCCACATTTCATAAACGGAACGTAATTTCCTTTGGCAGTCTCATGAGGGACATCCACTTTGTCAGACATAACTTTTTAACTCCTTTTATACTTATAGAACATAGCAGAATTTTTCACATAAAGGAATCATTCATGCAGAGTAGTTTTGATGTTCATGTGGTCTGAAAAAACTCAGGTATGTTTTAAAGAAAAATGACAGCCTTAGCACTGGGTGAAGATAATTCACTAGAAAGTTGATTTTCAGTTTGTAATTTTTGAAAATACATTGCTATTGGCTATATCAGTACTTTGATAAGTGACCTTTGTACCCATCAAAGTGTAGCTGACTGTGTGAGGACTCTGATGTGGGTTCCTCTTAGGAGTGTTTGATACCACCAGATCTGGTTGCTGCTTTTCATGGCACTGAGAAAAAAGTTGCAGCTGAAAAGTCTCCAGATTCAGCTCTATTCTCCAATTCTCACAAAGTAACTATTTACCTTTTCTGTTAAATTTTGATGGTTTAAGTTTAAGCTCTTTTAAGTTTCTTTCAAGAGAAGAGGTGCCATTGTGAATGCCTCGACTCAGACAGACAAGGGGGTTCTCTGCCCCGGCCTGTCTCTGCCTACCTGCTTTCCTCACCTTCCCACTGAGATTATTATTCCCTCAGGTCTGGGCCTGTCCCCTCTAAAGGGCTTGGTCTAACTTTTAAATACCTACTATATGTGTTTACTGTTGAAATCAATGCTTGGTTAACTCGACGTGAGCTCAGAAAAGAGCACTGACCCCCTCTCTCTCGCGCCACTGGTCCTGCTGACGTGAGAGGGTTCTTCTCGGTCTCATGTCCCCCTCATTCCTACCTGTGCAGTCCTGCTCTCTCCCTGAGGCTAGGATCTAGCTCAGTATGCCAACAGAAATTAATTATTTTTTAAAATTTATTTCTGGATTTGTTTTCTGCCCACTCAGCGAGCTGAAGGGGCTTAGCACTGGGCAGAATAACTAGCCAAAGGAACATATGAAAAGGTGCCTGGGCAGCAGGCAGGAGGAGTAGGACAGCGCCTTCTGCTCGCAGCAGCATGGCATCATCTCATTGCTTTTAGTCACCTCCCAACACTCTGTGCTGCAAATAGGGACTGCTCAGCAGCTGCTGCTTGATCTGATAGCTGAGCTCCTCCCAGGCAGGTGTGACTTCTGTAGCAAAGACAGTGTGGGTAGAGGGGCAGGGACTGCCAGAACCACAGAACCTTCCCAAGGCAGCCCAGGCCCAAGGCTGCGTGCAAGCCCCTTTCTTTTAATTTGTACGCCCAATTCACAGGGATGAACAGGTTTTTAATGGGCTTTCTAAAAACAACCTTCACAATAAGCCACAAATTACAATCATGCATTCCAGGTGCTATTTTGGATGAAACCAGCTATAGAAGGATAATTTTGGAGAAGGAGGATGAGAGGATGAAAATAGTGAAGTTGTAATGAAATTGATAGACTTAATTATAGTATTTGCTTCTGTGAAAGCTATAATGTTGTCTAATCAGTTAAAAAATGTGGGAAGACGAAGGAGTTACTGTTTTGTCTATTTACACTACTATTTTTAGGGTTTATTGAATAACGTATCTAGGATACCATTTAGAATGTAAAGGTGTATATGGAAATATATAGGCTAATTACATGTTTGGGAAAAATACGTGAAGTATCAGAAAGCATGGAAAATTCTGGTGTTTTAGGCTGTGCATTCAAGGTTTATGTGCTCATCTGATTTACCTGATCACCCCATCTTGAAAAAAAACCCACCAGTCCTCTGTTGTAGTATCCTTCAGCATAGTAAATCAGAAATGTCCTCTGTAAAGTAGAACAAAAGATTATTAATACTGTTACTGTAACAAATGTCATCACTAAGGTACTGATACTGTAAAAGACTACTGGGTTACTTTGAGTCATACCCAGATTAATTTTTATGCTCTAGCTGATTTGCATCAATTGGCAAAGCCAAGTTTGACCATTGAATTATTTGAACTTTATGGGGTTTTTCTCTTCTTTGCGCTTGTGCTGGGCAAATCAGCAGAGAGCAAAACATTTTCCCAGATCCCAGGAGTGGTGCTGCACATTTCATTTTCTCCTCTGCATTTCCTATGTTGTTGAAACTCTTTAGAGTAGGGCCAAATTATCATCTCATCTGCATTAGTGGGCATCAAAAATATAGCCACTACAACTAGCATTAGTTTAAAATTTGTGAGTTGCTTACAACTTCTTGGCCATCATTTTTACTTTAGTAGAAAACTATAAACACAAGTACAGGAACATACACTACATATTCCTGTTTTCCTTTATACCCTTGGCAAAGCTTGTCTGCTTATTCCAAACCCACCTGCTCCAGTGTAACTGAGTCAGCAGAAGTGGTCTTGCTGTTGGTGCAGTTCTGGAGGTGCAGAGCATCCTCATGGGACTGCTTCTGCTTTAGTGACTTTTCCTCATCCTTTTCTCAAAGCAGTGCCTGAAAGATGAATTTTGCCGTTAGATGCTAAAACATAAAGATACTGATGAAGCCAACCAGTAGACAATTAGTTGTAACCTTCTAGTGTCCAGTCTGGTATTTCTCAGCAAAAGGCTCCAGAAATGCTACGGATGTAATAAACCACATGCATGCACAGTGTGATGCAGGAAATGCCAAACATATGAACTGCACGCGTCCTGTTGACAGCATCATGCCTATCTATCCATATGCAATGGTAGCAAAGGGGGACAGTTATTTAGTTTTTTTTAAAAGTACTTCTGTGTTAAATTTTTCAGCTGAAACGCTTACACACATTGGTTCTGAAGTTATGACCCAAACATGTATGTGGTAAATATTATTAGATTCACTAATTTAAATATTTGTTAATATGATAATAGTTTTCGTAGTAATTATGTTTATGCTGCAACCCCAAAAAATACTAAAGCATATATTTTACAGTTAAATATGTGACAAAATGTGGACATACTGCTGAATCAGGGCTCAAGTAAGTGACTTTTGAATGAATATTAATCACAACAAAATATTGAACTGTAATGAGCATCTGGGTGCTGAGTCAAAGAGCAAACACGTATGATCCCTGGAGTATTTATTGTATTTTTCTGAGGCTAATTAATGATATTTTGTTACATGTTTCCTCCAGTGATATGTAAATTTTTGTGAATCTTACACTATTCTGATGTTATTGTGCAAATACCTCAAACAAAGGCTTACTACATATTTTCACCCCTGGTGCCTGTTGTTAAATTTGTAATAATATTCAGACTTTCTGTTTTCCTTGTATTTAAATGTCTGATTCCCAGCAAAGAATGCCAAGTGTCTGTTTCCCATTTTCAGTTGTTCACATTCGTTAAGAAGGATGACAAGCACACAATACATGTCAGTGAGGAATACAGCATTGCAGAGTGGACCAGCATTCATGACACTTTTATTGTGATCAAGAGTAGACTATGTGATATACATTAATTTGAATGGGCTACATTATGAATTAATTATTTTCATGAGTGAATTTAAGGAAGGCCATAAAACGTCTTTTCATCAGTAACAGAATATAGAAAAGTTTGCCTTGTATGATCATATGCATAATTTTGCTATTCCTCCTGGTCTTGTTATTTTAGATATGAAAAAATATGGACAGCAAATAGCAGGTCACCTTCAAAAGGCAGAAAAAGCATTTACTTATCTGTCACAAAAATCAGTATGGAATGTATAGGATCATCCTTTCCTGACGATGGGTCAAATGGAAATACCCACAGGTATTGAAGTAGTAGGATTTTCCCCCCCCCACATTTGAATTGATGAATTTCCATGCTATGTCACATAGCAATAATGTTTCTGTTCTAGTTCACAGATCAAAATATCTTCTCTAGGTATTTAAATGAGATCAACAAAATTAATTGTGATTGCTTCCATTGGGATAGTATAAAATAATCACCGGAAAATTAAAAATAATTTAAAAATTGAAAGAATATAGGGTGATATTTTGAAACATCCAAAGTCTCCTAGCATTTGATTGCATAGTGATTTTTTTCTGCTATCTGTATTGACTGCAACAAACACGCAACTTTTCATTACACTTACTCCAAGCACTCCAAGCAGCAAACTAGCTGCAGTTACCTCATGGCTTTTTGCATGTTTGAATAATAAAAACTGATCGATCTAAGGCAGTCTGAAATTCAGAGGGCTATTGCATTAGTTGCACAGGATATTTGTCTGAATAAACAGGCCACTTATAGTTTGGAATCTTGTCTGGTGTCAAAACATTTTTGATAGCTTTTTTAATAATATTTTGGCTACAGTAAGCAATACAAATACTGAGTGACAGACCCCTGTAGTCTTTCATCAAGCCCGTGCAACTGGGACAGACTCAAGCAATTTCATGGTTAATTCTAGATTCTGGTTTGAAAAAAACACCAAATTGCTGGTGTTTACCAGTGATGAGGTAACAACAATGCTGATGTGTCTGAAGATGGGATGACCCAGGAGAATAATTAAAATACTGAAACAGGAACTTATGTCAATGGAGATGGCTTGTCTACTAGTTGGGTGCTCATTCTTTAATATTTTCAGCAGCTAAGACTTGTCAAGCGGACTGATTATATAGTTCAGCATTGCATGACTTAACCTTTTGTTCTTGAGAAGTGACATTTCCTTGAAAGTAACAGGAGAGGAAGAAATAAAAACAAACAAGCTGAAAACAAGCTATTTCAACTGGATAGCCAAGACAGAAAAAAAAATAAATCCTTAAAACTACATTTAATTCATCTTCTAGTTAAAAAAATGCATGCATAAAAGGTCAGTCATTCCACATACACATTTACTAACAAAACAATGTTCCCCTATCTTTCCACCAGTTTATGTGGTTATTTCTCTGATGGCAAATGAAGACCCTAGAAGCATCACAAAAAGAAAATAAAAACAGTAAAAAATTTGTCCTGGTCAGAAAACTAATTAACACTGTGCAGTCCCGCTGCCCCTTGCAAGCCTTATTAAACCCCCAAAACAGAGAGAGCTAAAGAAAAGGGTAATTATTTCTTTTTAAAGTAATACTTGGCTTGTTGTCCTGGAACGTAGGTGGCACAGGTCCAAATACTCCTGATTAATTGAAGAGTGCTCTCTCACTCCAGTGTTCTAAAACTGGGGACATTT
The DNA here is from genome assembly GCF_003031625.1 of Empidonax traillii. Classification (NCBI taxonomy): domain Eukaryota; kingdom Metazoa; phylum Chordata; class Aves; order Passeriformes; family Tyrannidae; genus Empidonax; species Empidonax traillii. Next base: position 555,951 of record NW_020955545.1, on the reverse strand, counting down.
TTCTGTGAAAGTAATTCTGCTTTGTACAAAATACTTAAATGACTATTAGCAAAGAAGCAGGAAATTCCTTTTTTTTTTTTTTTTTTTTATTTTTGCAAGAGCTCTGAAATGTAAATTGTAGAGCTCTTTGTGGTCTGAGTAACATTTTGCTAATTGTGCAAAATCAAGAAAATCTTCATCAGAAATTAATGTAATCTCACAATAACTGCTTGTGGAAGCCTTTTAAAAGATAAGATTCTGCTATCTCTATTTGGCAATGTTTGACTTGCAACTCAGTCTTCCATATGTTGTGTCTCTGTTGCTTCTTTCTCAAGAGGTGAGGCAGCACTGTCATCTCTAGTGCTTCCTTTAAGACTATCCCCAAGAGTGTATCAGGTCTTTGATGACTACTAGCTTTGTAACACTCTTGGAGATTCCCCAGGCTCCCCTGGCTCCTTCCATAGCGCTGGAGGAGCATCAACTGCAGAGAAATAGGCATATTTGTATGTGCTTTACATCTGTCTTTCCACCTTTATAGGCATCAAAAATACACTTTCTCTGTACACGTCTTTGTGTCACCTACTTGTATGGAGACGCTAAACTGATCAAAGATTAGAGCGATGTAATGAAGCTAGTTTTAACTGTGTGATGTCATCAGCTCACAGATTAAAACTACCCTACAGCTCTTCCCATTTTGTATTCTCAGAGACTTAATGCACAAAAGATGCAGTCTTGTACCTCAACAATTCTCGCCAGAAGCAAAATTGTTTAACTGTGACTGAAAAAATTATAACCTGCTTACTGAGACCTATCCTTGTTTTATCCCACCTTCAGCAAAATCTCCCCAAATGACTGGGGTTTGCAATAAGCTGTCCTATTGTTCAACGTTGAATGAAACATGGGTAATGTGTCTGTCTTAAAGAGAAAACTATTATTTCCATAAGAATGCCTGCTCATCGGGGAAGGAGGTGTGGGCAGTTGCTTTCTGTTCTGAAATCTATATCCCTCTGCGTTATCAAACATTGCCAAGGGCATGAACGAGGCACGGCATCCTTCTCTGTTTGTTCTCTTTGCATGAAAGATTTGTATAACTTAAATCTATGAAATAAGTATTCCTAAAAATAACCCTTCCCTCTCTGTTCTTCTGCTGTCACTTGCAGTTACCCATCAGGAGGGAAATGTCCCCGTTCTGTGTATGCATGGATTCTGTAGCATGCTGCTACTTCAGTTTGTGTGTTGGGCCAAAAGATGACTAAGTGGACTTGACTTATACGGAACAATAAAGCAAGTGTTGGAAAAACTGTGCCTGGTCTCCAGTTTTCAGGTCATCTTTTACCTGTCCAAGGGAAATGGCTAGATGAAATATCAGACATTTGATTTATCTGTCCCGTTGTCCTAGCAAAGACAGAGAGTGCTACTGATGTCTAAAGTCTCAACTTCTCCAAAGCAACAAATGTATAAAAGCTGCTACTTACTTGTAATATGAAATAGTATTAACAGACTCTGGTCTTAATACAGTGGGGACATCAGTTTCCCAGTTGAAATTGGATTTATCAAATAGCTTCTAAAAGCAACCATTTGTCATAGCTAAACTGCTAATAAATTATAAAACATTAGGTAACTTGCTAGATGAAGTAATGACTCCCTGCTTCTGGTACATGAGTTATTCTTCACTTCAGCAGGAAAGATCTGTGATACTAGCACCATAAATGCAGGTAAACAGGATGTTTCCTTTTTAAATTTTGTTGTAGTAACTTTTATACTTAAAATGTCCTCTGTCACCTTGTTCATAATTTTTGAAAGGACTATCTTCGTGATTCCTACACAGAAGAATAAAGCAGGCCATTGAGAGAGCTTTGTTGCCAAGTCCTAGCACAAAACCATAAACTTTAATTTTTAATGAAGATTAGTTTCTTTCTAAAAAAGATGCATGGAAAGACTATTACTCAATTTCACCTGTTTAATGCATTTGCTTTTGCAGTGCAAATATAGGTATCAAAATATTTAAGACCCGTATGCTTCACACATAAATCTAAAATACAATTCCAGAGCAGCAAGGAGAAATATCACTTGGGATTCCCTGGCATTTACCTTGTATATATTATTATTATCTTAATAATCTGTGCTTTTGAATCACATAATTTATTGGTATTGTGCATTAAAAAGATTTTTTGTGACAAACCACAATAGAAACATATTCCTCAACTCCCCAGGAAGGTAGCCAGGACCTATCTGCTAAAGGGCTTAAAATTACCCAACCTGAAAGCATTTGATGTGATTCGGTGTAGTCTTGTTCCAATGACTTTTACCTGCACCATTTTGATCTGGACCCTCAGGGTAATACAATAACAAGAGTAATATCAGGGTGTCCTTTTCCCTGAGGAGGGAAGCTGCAAAAAGCAAACTCCTGACACAGCTGGTGCAGTCAGAAGGTAAGTGTCTGTCTGCACAGAAAGGAATAACTAACCACTATTACCCATTACATCCTGTCTGTGACCAGTGGCCAGCACCTGAAAATGACTTGCTGCCACCCTCCACCATTGGGGAGGTTTTTGTCAGTCCCTATTTTGAGGGTAGTCTCTGGCTATCCCTCCTTCAGCACAAGATGAGGCTTAGGCTTTTGCATCTTCAGAATGTTTGTGGAAGGTTATGACTGACTTTTGGACTGTTAGTGATCTGCTACAGTTATTTCTGTTATCATGAGCCACATGATCCTATCACTCCAGAGATAGGATATCTCTCATCTAGGCTATTGCCTTTAGGTAGGAGATGCCCATGCTGCTCATGGTGGGAACAGAAGAAATGTTTGTGATTTCTGTCTTACACCAAAGCTTGTTTCTCAGGTCCAGTTGGAGAAAAGTGAATTTGTTTATGTTAGTTGCTTAATGTGTATGCAATGGGAATGAGTTGCTTAGGAATGTGGTGAGTTCATTAGGAATACTTCGTCTGAAAGAAAGTTGAAAATGCAGTTGGATTTATCCTGAAGGTTTTTCTCCTATTCATTTGCTTTTGGAAATAGGAATTAAAGCATCAATTGAAAAGTCTTGATCTCTTCCTTCTAGCAGTGTTAGCCTGGGAGGGACAACAACATAATCATCTCACAGATTCAGAGCACTTTGAGGGGTCATCTACTCTCAACTTCAGGGAACTTTGACATTGTTTGTTCCAGATTTTTGAGGGCATAATTTTGGACAATGGTGCAACGGTGCAATTATGCGAACAACAAAGTGAAGCGTTGCAAATAGACCTATATTTATCATGCTGTGTTTAATCTGAAGCATCTTAAATAAATTGTGGATTGCCTTGTAAGTGCAGCCAATTACAGTAATTGGACCCAGAGATCACAAGTATATGGATCACTATAGCAGAGTTTTGTTCTGTCAGTCAGGAGCGTAAACTGCTGACAAGTGAAAGCTATAAAGGAGTTTTTTGTTGTTGCTGATGTATTGTTCTCCAAGTGTCTAAATACTGAAGTGAAAGTCAAAAATAAATAGGGTTTGTGGCTGTTGCCAGTACCACCACTTATTTTTCTAGAGTATTGAATATGAAAAGACTGTCTCAGGGTATTATTTTGAGTCACTTCAGAGCTAGATGTGCTGCTAATTCCAGTCTACGTAAGTTTTTTCCCCACAGGCTTGCCTAGTTACTCTGTTTAATCTGATAATTATATTCTTAGGAAAGCTACATAGAGGGATTATACTTCAGATGATAACTTTTAAAAGATTCATATTTATAAGTGCTTGTTAATTGTAGGGCAATTATAATTAGTTCATGCTAATGCAGATTCATGCTAACATTACACTTAAAAGTGTCATGATGGTTATCATGTTTTCTTTCCTGGGTCATCAAAAAATTATCAATCCTGCGTTTCAGGTTTACTTGTCACGGTGACTTGGATAGGAGGAGTAACAAAGCCAATCGCAGTGCATGGAGATCAGCTATGCTATCCAGGGTTGTTGTAACACTGTATCCCTTCTTCTAGCGTTTCTTTCTCTTAGTTTTGATTCAGATGTACAAAATAGGAAATGCAGTCAGTAATTTTCTCATTAATGTCTGTCACCTATAAATGAAAACTCTGCTAAGGAAATGTTGCTTCAGTTGTTGTTGTCCATGCTTCCTTTAATCATGGAAAGGGTTGTAGAGAATTTCCATTTTTTGAGATGTAATTCAATCTGAAAGAACATTTATTAGCATGGGTATTGTAATGTTTTCTGAATATTTCTGAGATTGTATTTCATCTATGACCAACATGATTTATCTATTTTCAGTGTAGCTTCTCCCTTCCACAAAATCATCATGTTTTATTTCTGTTCTTGATATCTAATTGAGAATGGTGGACTAAGGTAGAGGATGATAAAAGAAAATACTCTTACTAAAACCCCCACAAAGCAGATTAATTATTAGCAAGTTCTGTTTTTACATTAAATTAGCATGAAGGTTCACTGCTGTATATGTGAAACTGGACATTGGATGATAGCAATCTAGAGAAATCTTGAAGAAACATAATTGAACAATTTCTTACTTGCACCACTCTGGGTGGGAGACATTTTGGCACAGACTGCCTTGGAAGCAGGGTGCAGCTCATCAGGAGCTAAGGCTGTTTCCCTGGGAGCGCAGAGAAACTGCCTGCTGACAGGGGATTGAAATGTCTTGCAAAACCTCTACTATTTTCAGCAGTACAAGATAGACAAAAAGATATTGACTCTTAGTATTTTAATATTTTGTAGTTATGCTAGCTTTGCCATTATAAGCCCGGTCCGTGTTGCTCTGACAGGGTTTGGGAGGGCAGGTGCCTCTGGTCTTATGCTCCCTTCCTGCAGAGCCAGGTATTTCAAGGACTGATTTTAGGAGTAACTTGGATTTGTTGCTGATGCTGGTGTAGGTTGTATCAAGAACAGCATCAAGTGTTCATACAGAAGAGACACACTGGTAGTCTGAGGTTATCTTCTGAGTTCTTAGAAGAACAGAAACAATAACAGTTATTTATTAATACACTCCCTAGGTATTCCATAAAAAGCTTAACCAAAAATAATTATGCTTGTGGAAGTGGAATGAAGTTCAGATTTGTCTTTGGTAGGTTGAACCAACTGCATCTTTTTAGGTAGCTGAAGGCAATAACTTGATGCAGCACTTCACCACTGGTTGCGTAGAATCAGTATGGAATCATAGACTACCTTGGGTTAGAAGGGACCTGAAAGATCATTTAGTTCAAACCCCCTTATCATGGGCAGGGACACATTCCACTAGACCAAGTTGCTGGTCAAAATCCCATCCAAGCTGGCCTTGAACCAGTCCAGGGATGGAGCATCCACAACTTCTCTGTGCAACCTGTTGCAGTGCCTTACTGCCCTCTAAGTAAAGATTTTCTTCCTAATATTTAATCTAAATCTCTTCTCTTTTAGTTTAAAACTGTTCCCCCGTGTCTTGCATGAGACTATCTGTTCTGAAAGAATAACTGTAATGCTATAATGATTAACCTTTGATTTATGATGCTTTGTGTCACCCAACAGCTTGTGAACAGCAAACCTTGCCCACTGTTTACACCCTGTCTGAAGTCAGACACCTTTACAGACACAGTACATAATTAGCTGCCAAATCCTTCCTTTCTGCTTAAGAAGCAGCAGTCAATAGGTTCCAGAGAGGCAGGACCTTCTTGTAACATGTCAATGGGACAGAGACATCTAAAATCCTCAGATATGAAGTCCAAAATAGAAAGAAACAATTAAAAAAATGGAAAAAAATACACCTCTGTAATAACAGGAGGCAAAAGACATTCAGAGGACTGTGAGCACAGGATTTCCAGTGGTTTAAGATCTAGCTACAAACATTATTCCAAAACGTCTCTGTAGTAGCTGACAAAGAAATATTGCCTAAAATAAAAGCCCTGAGACAAATATAAGAAAAAGCAAATACAGAGATGGAATGAATATGATCCTTAGAATGAAAACAGTCATAATTCATTCCATGAGGTTTGTGCAGATGGTGGGAAAACAGCAATGCTTAGCACAGAGCAGTGCAGGTAGCAAGGTCTAGGAGGTGCCTCTCTTTTCCAAAGAAGTGACAAATCATTTGAAAGGCAAATAAATAGGAATTCACTCACTGGATCACACCCACATATCTAGCCTGAATTCTCTCCAGTACTGTACTGCTTTCACAGAAGATGTGAGGCACCCTGGGTGGCTGATTCTGCCCAAGGACCATTTCTTTCCAGATGTCGGTGTATGAGTAAAGCTCAAATTCTGTAATATGTTTTCTCTGGAATTTTATAAATTGATGTGGATTTTCCCTGTATGTTTTTGACCCATTTTATTCTGAATGTTACCATATTCTTGATATAAAAATGCCTCACATGCTATATTTAATAGGTTTCTGGGAGAGAGAGGTTTGGAGCACAGGGCCTCTCTCAGAGGCAGTCCTTGGAAATGTTTGAACATGACCACAAGGGCCATGAAGGGGATCTGTGTGTCTGGCATGGCCAAAAGGGTATATTCTCACTTCCTAGTCCTTGGGATCACTGGATTTCTAGGATGTAAAAAAGCAGAAAAATTTATTTTCTCAGCTTGGGACCTGAAATTCAAGTTGAGCTTCCTTCCTTCTGGCAAGTTACAATTCACAGTATAAATCCTTGTTAATTTCTACCTTAAATTTCATCTATCAAGCACTTGGACTCCTGAGTGGGATGTTCTATAAATTTGGACCTGTGAAGCATTCCTTTTCAGTTGATTTATGTTTCAGCAGAAAAAAATGTAAATGGAGAAGTGAAAATAGTATCCAGCTCATTTTTCTATGGCCATCTTAGCTGTGCAATTATAAGTGGAATAGAAAGCTAAACGTTTTTATCTTTCAGTACCATAGAGAGGACTGATCATTGTGTAGCAGATCCTTTTAAGTGAGTAGATATCCATGTCACAGAGGAATTTTTCCATAGTAGAATTATTTTCCTTCTAATTTTTCCACTTCCGTGTGAAGTGGCGGTTTTGTTTTGTTTTGTTTTTAAGTGGGTTTTGGGTTAGTGCTTTCCGAATTTAAAATGTTTTTTAGGAATTAATTCTAGTTCTTGCTAAACCACTCTAAAAAAAAATATTGCCTGCTAAACACTGAGAGGACTCATCTGTCTTATTTTTTTAGAAATTGAAGGAAAGTTTCCAAGTAAACGTAAAAATATAATCTTTACTGAACTGCAATAGCTATGTAACTACCCTGTGGTGCTCTGAGGAGCTTTCTGAGTATGTGTATTGTACAGCTGCAAGTTAAAATTTGAACACTAATTATGATAACTATATATTTTTATACATCTAAGCACAGTAACTTGTAGTGAAAACAAATTTAAATAGGTCCAAATCAATATCCAACAATAAAAAGCAGTGTTTTTCACTGAATTTGAGGATGCTTTCAACTTGGCACCATAAGCAAAGACTGTGTTCCTGCCACATGTGTCTGCCTAGCTATGTTCTGTGGACTGGAGTTAATTTGCCTATTGCTAGGGAAGCACCTTGATGTTAAGGACATACCACCAGCTGTATTGTTATTCTGTTTCTGCATCTAGAAGTCCAGTTTTAATTTAGTATCGCAATGCCTTATCTCCCAGCTGATAGCTTATAAAACAACTGAAGGTTAAATCATCAGTTAACATAATTGAAACCTGTTTCTTTTTTGCCTTTTTTCCCCACCCACTCTGCATGTAAATCTCTCTGATTGCTCCCATGTTTTGATTTCTACAGCAGAAATCACTCCAAGTCTGCTTTGGGTGAAGATTCTCACTCAAAATGCCTGTGTAGGTAAAGTTTTGAACAACCAAAAGAAACAAAAATTAACCTAGGCGTTTTCTGTGAAATTAAAGAAAAATCTCTGAGCCATAAGGCATTTTAGACATTTTAAGCAATAAACCAGGTATTAAAATATGCAAATGAGTGAAAGCAAAACAGCAGGGGGAAGGAGAGGCACGTAGAGGGAAAGGTGACAGTTTTGCTGAGGAATTCTCCTCTCAGGTTCCCTTGAGAGGAGAGAAACAAAGTGGGGAGAAAGTGGGAGGAGAGCAGTGTGAAAAGGCTCTTGGATACCATGGAGATGGGTACAGTGTAAAAATCTGTATACTGTAGATAAGTAAGTGGGAGGTTGATATCAAACTCCTACCAGCCAGAAACTGGCTTTGTGCAGGGTAAACATGTTAAAGGGCTGGGGAGCAGGAAGCATTGTTTAAGCCTTTGCCATACTGTTTGCCTACTTAACACTTAGGAGAGTGAAGGGACAAAAATGTTTTTCCAGCTTGTGCTTTTCAGTGTGACTGTTCTCTTATCAATATCCAGTTTACCAGGAAGGGTAAATTATTTTCCAGAGTTTTGCTTTTTTTTCCCCCCATTGAAGTTGTTTTTCTACTCCAGATCTGCTCTTTTTTGTCTTTTCTTATAATTTCAGTCTCAGTTTGATTACCTGGGAGCTCATAATAAATTCATAATTCTTCTCCATGGTTCGTGAATGTGGGGAAGAAAATGTGACAGATTCCTGAGAAACTAAATGTTACTTTATGTTTGAGTAAGACTGTGTTTTTTAAAATTCAGTCTGTATTAAACTGCTTTGAAAGACTGTCTCTACTCATTTTAGTATTTCTTTGTTCTCTGCTTCTAATTTTTATGCTTTTGATGCCTGTAAGACCTGTTATTTATATCCATGGCTATAGGAAAAATGCTGTAGTTTGTACATATGACACTGTAGTTCCAAGAATTATTGTGGGGTTTTTTTATTTTTATTTTAAAATTTAGAAACACTGGAGAATGATGAGTGTGGTTTTCAGAGAATTGTTATTTGTGCTATTGGTCCTTCCCCAAATACAAGCTGCCTGCTGCCTGTGAATCAGAGTAAGGCAAGCTGATATTTTTTTATGGTTTATGTTTTATCCATAAGTTTAATTTCAGAATTATGCCCAAATAAGTGAATTGCTTTTGTAAGAGCTTACATTTAAATGCTAGGCCCTCTGTAGAATTTAGAGGACTTGGATAGGGACACTGTTCTCATCCCAGTCAGTTGTACCCATTGCTTTTTGTTCAGGGAGGCTTCCTGACGACAGACTGACTCACGAAGTTGTAACAAAAGCCGAGTTTTGCAGTGGCTCTGCCTCTGCATTCAGGAGGAAGCAGGGTGCAGCAAGGCTCTTAAGACTTTATTTTGTTGTGCTGGAGGACACACGAACGGAGGTGTTTGTTCTCCTGGTAGTAATGAAAGTGTGTATTGGAAAAGTCCTGCAGGGAGGAATGGGGACATATGGTGCTGCTGTAGGGGCTGTATGTGTCTGTCTCTTAGTGGCCTCATCCCTGGCTATTAACCTTGGCCAAACAGCAACAGAGGTCTTTGTGAAAAATAAAAATGCCTCTATTGCGTAAAATATTTTCCTTCCTGAATTTTCAGAACCAGTGTGATGGTTCTTGGGGTCTTCTTAGACATTAGGAGCCCAGGATTTCCTGACAGTGGCTGTGCTGGCCTCCTGTCTGTACAGACTAAGTGGTGTTTTTTTAAGTTTCGGACTTTAAAGTGTGCACATTGACCTCCAAGGGAAAAATTTAAAGAAGCCATCTCAGAGTGGGATTTTTCATTAAACTTTAAGCTACAGTTCTACTGCTATTGATATCACTGTACAGGGCATAAATTGTAGATTTAAAAGTTGGATTACAATGAGGTATTGGGTGCTTCATGCACAGGTTGTTGCTGGTAGGACCACCAGAGTTGGCTGTCTGTACCAAGATAGGTGACTTTCATATGTAAATTTGGGAAGCAGAGGGAGGGTCTGCCTGTAAAAAAGGGCTATAGGTGCTGGTAAGCTCCAGCAGCATTTCTTGCTGGCTGACAGAAGCATCAGAGCATGGTGGATGTGGTGAATCACAAACTTGGGATCTTCTCTGTCCCCATTCTCTGGAGTTTTGAGTAGTCTACTGGAACTGGCTGTGTGGAGAGGGAAATGCTGTGCTTTGGAATTTGGACCTGAGTGTTTTATGACAAGATGCTGTAACTGCAGGGCCATGTGTGCAAAATCAGGAACAACAGCATCACTGACTGGTAACATGGTCTCTTTCTAAGTAGGGCATTTTTAATTATGGTCTTGGGTTCTTTAAGCAACTTTTGATATTGTAGTCAATGCAAGAAAGTGAAACTAACTTTACAGGCAGGTAGTGAGCAGCTAATTTTCTTTTCTGTTTGCGGTTCCTAATGAGTGGGGTTCATATTTACATCACATGATAGCTAATTTGGATGCAGTTTGAGAGCACAAAGCTTGATCATATGCAGCAAATGCAGTGTTCCAGCAATCACTGGCTCTTCTTCATATGATGTTAGAATATATATGTACAATAACGCCTGTTTCTTTGTTGCCACAGGTTCTGCCTGGCATACTGCAGAAGCATTGCTGTATTTTACCTGACAGGAACACAGGTAAACTTTTTTCTTAATGAGTTAACATTGTAATATGATTTGGAGAAATACAAACTCAAATTGGATTATATAGAAAAGTCTTGTTTGCTATTTATGGCCACTGAAGTTTTATCTTCTAGGGAGTGATTACTTGGATGTTTTGTTTAAATTACCTGCTTTCATGTGAAGACTTTGTGTATTCTGTTAATTTTCTGGAGCTGTTGCAGTTGTAGAGGTTGCAGTCAGGTCTTGCTTAAAAAGGTATTTGTACGAACTTCTGAAGCATTTCTGTGTTGTTAATTATAAAGTTACAGCTTTGTCAAGAAAGGGGGTTTAATACTGAAGTCTGCAGTCTGGTCCTCTTGATTCACAAAGGTGCCAAGCATTAAGTCACACATAGCTCTTACTGAAGATAAATGCTTGCTCTATGCTTATTTTTCAGAGTAGAGGAGTAGACTGGAGGAATAAACTAAAGGGGTAGACAGAATGAGAATCTTGAACGATGCCGGAGGAAACTTAGAGTTGTTTGCAAGAGGAAACTTAGAGTAATGTGTTTGTGACTAGAACAAATCAATTGATGAGAATGATATTGGGTGAGAAGAAGGTTATGATTTAATTTTACATTTTTTTGTGACAGGAAAAAAACAATTTCTTTAAAATAAGTTTTAAAATCATTTCAATAATAATATAAATTGAGTGACAGTGACTGTATATGCAACTGTGAGTATGATTTGACAGACTAATTTCAAAGAAGTAGGAGGAAAAATATAGGTTTTTGTTTGATATCTTCTTAATAGAATATATATGATTGCTTGAATCCCTTATGGCTGCATCTGCCCTTCCCCCAGTAGCTACCATTCAAATAAACTGGTTTGCCCTTGGGTTGCTATTACTTGTATTTCAGGCACAGTTTGCACTAAGAGTAATTACAGAGAGAATCTGAGAACTATGTTGAACTGTAGAGGGACTTGTGGTTACCTGCAAATGCTCAAATGAAATTTGAAATCTGATTTCCATTTTTATCTGTGAACACAATAGAAGTACTATAGTAAGACAGTTAATAATATACCCCTTCTAGCAAGAATTTGAAAGTTCATAATTAGTCTGCAGACAGACTTTGGCCTTCACAATAATGTCAAGATTTTCTGAACACTGAACTTGGTATAATGACCTCAGCCCAGTCTATGTGCTCCTTTGCTAGTATCCTGTGCCAATTATTTTGATTCTTTTATTTGTAATATAAGAGCTTGATCCAGATTCCATTGACAACCAAACTCTTCTCAACTTACCCATAAAGAAGATATCAAAGCCAGTGTTGCATGAAGTGATTGTCTGGATATGGGCAGTAACGCTGACCATTTATATAGAGAGGGTATAATATGCCTTTATGACCAATATCAAGAAAGACATCTAAAATCTCAGTCACCTTCAAAACTGCCTTCATTTGGGCATTAAAAAAAAGAAAGGTGCTTCCTAATGTAAAATTTGGTTTTGAAAACTTTGAACTAAGCTTTTTGAAGAGGAAACCTATCAGGTTTGCATATGTAACAACTGCTGAACAACTCAAGCACACTCACGTGTGAAAACAGTTGTAAGTTCTATGGCTTCTGTGTGACTGCTGCAGTAAGTATTTTTATGCTTACATACTATATAGTGGGGAGTTACCAGCAGGTGCAAAGTAAATGAAGTCTGTGTTCTGTTATCCCTGCTTCCCCCATTTACAGTGTTTAAATATTTGGCAGAGAGAAGAAGGAAAGTTTAGACAGTTCATGGGGGATTTTTTAACTCCTTTTTGGAGGAAAAGAATGACTAAATTTGTGTTTGATTCACTGAATCTGTTAGAGATAAATGATCCTTTGTCTTGTTTGATTACATCTGAATCAACTAGTCCAAACTAAGCAGAAATTCATTAAATATGGGTAAATGTAAAATGTGCTATTTGCATTCAAGTGTTTACATCAGACATAATCTTGTCCAGCTCCATTATCAGTAAATGAGCCCAGAAAAACTGCCTGATTGCAAGCTATAGGTCTGTTTGCATTCAGCTGTTGACATTGGGAGGAACTGAGCAATAGGCAGACTTGGGTGTTGTTCCTAATAATGAGAGAAGGATAAAGAGAGATGGACTACGGGAAGGATGGGAGAAGAAAGAGGGGAAGAAGCATATAATGAGACCGACAAAACTGTTAGGGAAGAACACAGATGCTGTAGAGAGTACAGATGGGTGAAAGGGAGAGGTGCAGTAATAGTTTCTCCAGTTATTTATATCCATTCAACAGTTCAAGTGTAGCCAGCTTGGTGGTCTTGGGCTCCTCATTCAAGAGTGCCTTCATGACCAGCCTCTTTCATGATGTTTGCACTGGAGCTGCACCTCAGAGAAAGAAACGAGCCCTTGGGAACAACAGAGCCAGTGCTGCCAGGCCATTCTTTCATCTGGCTGCCCTTCAGACCTAGCCTAAGTTCGATTCTTGTGGAATATGTGCAGTTAACCTTAAAAGTAATATGCCCCTGGATTGCCTGTACTCTAGAAAATTGCGCATATCCTTGTCCTTTCCTGCTCTGTGTAGGACATTGAAGTAACCACACTCTGTGGTATTGATATTCTGTATTTGTAAACTGGAGAACTATGCATGGAAAGAAGGGTACACGGCAGCAATGATCTCCTTCCCATGGCGATGATTTGTTAGTACTCCTACTATGAACCTTTATTCTCAGTTCTTATAACTAAGCTATAAAAATATGTCCTGCAGAGACTTTGAAAATGGAGCATAAAAAATGTAATTCAGCTGTTCCACAGCAATGCAGTTTTGGAAGAAGGTACATATTTAACAAGATTAGGTATTTCAAAGGTTAAAGAATGATTAATTTTCAAACATGTAAGGCATTTACAGAATCTCATTCTCTAAATATAACACTGAATACTGCTAGTTGGCTGCTTGCATAAAACATTGCTAATAGACAGTGATGTTTCATTTCTTAAGTGTTAATTTATTTGTGGTTTTCTGTTAATCATATTTTCATTACTAAATTAAAAGTTCATATAGTATGCACTGGCATAATATGTGCTCATTATCATGTTAGGTGGTATCCAGAACCGGTATTTGTCACATCATCTGTGCCTCAAGAGGCAAAAGATCCCAGATCAGACACGTTTTTTCTGCACTTCCATCTTATATGCCATAATCATACGGTAAAAACTTTATTGATGTCCCCACTAAGTTTTTTTCCATCTCTTGGAATTTAACCAGCCAGCAACAACTGGGATGCATTAGCAGTTATAAAGTTAATTGGAAGAAAAGCAGTTACATGCTCTTACAGGCGTTAGTAACAAGATTGTAAGGGGAAACTGTGAATGACCTGGTGGGGAGCAGCTTGCTTATTTTCTTGAATTATAACCCTCTTTCTCTCCAGCTCCAGCTGGGAGAAATAACCCACCCCTTTTGGTGGACATCTACCACCCTCTGTATACGTATGCAGGTGGCTTGTATTCCCTTTATAAATATTTCCCAGCAACGATCCATCCCTTGTTAATGGGAAATCCTCAGCGAAATCAGAAGTTCCTCCCATTTCTGCATGGTCACTTCTGTAAACCTTAGGCAGATGCTGAGGCTGTCCTTCCCTGCTCCCTCCCCCCTCAGAGAGCTGTTCACGCAGTATGAGCACTACACTTGGTTTGTACCCTCAAAATGAAGATAGCCATTAAATGCAACATGTTTTGGCATCCCTAAACAAAAAATTGAGGAGTTGAAATGCAGATTTGAAACAGAGAAGTCAATGTACCCTGCTGTATTTATTTTTATTTAAATTTATGTATTTTTAAATTTATTTTTATTTCCAGTCTTGCTTGAAATAGAATTCTTCAGGCAGTACATGTGGGTTGTTAAGATGTAGAAAATTTCATGCAAATAAAGAGAGGAAATATATCTGAAAGCTTATGCTTTTGTGTATGCTGTGTTTAAGCAGTCTTAAAGCAGATAAGTGAATTATTTGGGGTTTGATTTTTATTTATCCCAGGGCTCCCTGTATCGTGATCTAGCACAATAAATGATCCTCAAGGTGAGCACAAATATACTTGGTGCAGTAAAATGTGAGTTATCAATGGGACTCATTAATAGAAGGCTCTTGGTGTGATTTTTACCACTGCTGCAGCTGTTAAATGGACACATTTGCACTGCTGAGATGCTGATATCTGTGGGCTTTGTCTGCCTCTAGTGTGCTCTTGATACACAGTTATTAGTTTCCTGTCATGCAAGGAAATTGCACGAAAAGCTTCTGTACTATTCTTTTCCACTATAGCTGTGGGTTTGATATGTTGTAGACTGCAAATTTGGGCTCATTTTTACCACTGAAGATCCCAAAGGAAGGAATGAATCAATAGTTGCTAGCAGCTTCTCAGTCTGATTCTTTCTTTGAAGTTTTAAGCATGAATTTCCCCTCTCATTGTGAAGGAGAACATAGGTACAATAAAGAGCACCTGCACTGATCATACTGACTTTATTCTGATAAATAGCTCTTTGAGCAACACTTTAAGCAACACTCTTCAAAAAATAAAAAAAAAGGAAAAGATATTTCTGCTGTTTCAAGTTTCTTCATCACCCATTTACCCATTTTCAGATCAGCTCTTGTGATATTGATCTTGCACAAGATGTTAAATCTTTCATTATAATCATCCTCTTTTGTCCACTGCATTGGCTAAAATTACACTGAAAAAACGTGTGACCAATGTTCTGCTTTCTGCAAAGAATGAATAATATCTGCTTGAGAGAGTGGTAATTGCTTTATATACAAAAGCTGGAGTTTAATAATAACCAATCTCTTCATTGGGTAAAGTACAGCCCAAGACAGAAATGTTTCATCCTTTGCTTGTTTGCTTTTCTTCCTGTTGCTTGAAGAACAAATATTGAACAGGAGAAAAATCTAAGATGGTATTAAATAGAATTCCTGCAATAAACTTTACTAAATTGGATAAAGAAGTCAACATTGCTTTTTTTTCTCTTTACTATATATACACAACAATATTGTCTTACTGGCTTTTAAAATAAAAGGTGAATTGGTGCTCAAAACCAAGTATTTTAGAGCTAGGAAATATGTTACTAGTGCTAGTTAGTTTTATGTATATATATATATATATATATATTTATTGAAATACAATGGATGTTTGTGAGAAAAGCCATCAAGTGGGCTGACAATGTGTCTGTATGAACTGTACAGCAGCCAGTTTGATTTCACAGAAGGAATTACAGGATAATGTTCAGAAGCCAAAGTACTGTTACAAAAATAACTTAGCATATTATCTTCCATCTGAATATTTTGAAGCGCTTAATTAATTGTGATGGATTTTTGTCTTGTGCCATTGTGATAAAGAAATTTATTCTTGTGTTCCAAAGAGGAAGTTAGATTATCAGCTGCTTCAATGTAAGAATATTCACTAGGGTTAGTGTCATCCTCTTTGGAGGTTCTTTGCTGAAACTGAGATTGTCCTTTTCCTTTCAAGATGTAGCTATAGATTTTTAGACGGTTCCTGCAGATTTCACCTGCTGTCTGCTTGCTGAGTTCAACATGAGCATTTTCATTCAGATGTTCAGCTGCAGGCTGCCTGCTGGTACTTTCCAGCCCAGTTTCCATGGAAATGGGAATTAGAGGGATGAAAATAAAGGAAGAATAAGTATTTTCTTAATTTTCTAGTTTATCTGGATGTTCTCATACCTTGGCATTAAGGTTGTTTTGCTTCAAGTTTGATAGGCATATGATACCAACTTCTGAAAATTCAAAAATAAATAAAACTTGTAATTGGAGCTGTTATAAACAATACCTGTAACCATGACTCTGTAGAGGTGTTGGGAATCACCAGTAAAGGATGAAGAAAGGAGAACTGAACTGAACTGAACTGTGCAAGGATAAACTGATGAAAGGGTGTGAGGCAATACCCTGTGGCCATTTTAGACTTCTTAGTACTGCTAGATCTGTCTAGAATAAGGAACTATATACTCGCAGTCTCAAACCAGCCAGAAGACTGTCTTGTCGTATTGGATCTGTATCTGCCTAGGATTGTCCATCTTGATTCACTAAAATCTGTCTCTATGTGTTCAAAAATATAGGCAGTTTGGGGTAGACTCGTACTTCAAAGGGGTCAGGTCTATGATCTCAAGATCAATAGGACCTCAGACTTCAGTATCAAGACTTCCAACTATAAAGCTAATCAACACATATTAGTCCACTTAAAATAATTGGACAGGCTAGAAGACTCTGGATATGTGTGAGCATAAAAATGTTTTAAGACTCCAGCTGGCGCAGATCTGTGTGCCATTCTGGTTATGGTGTAAAAAAGCATGATCACAGCACAACATTTAAGTGCTTCAGTCTTTGCATGGTGTCCTAGCTGGTTGCAAGCGTAGTGCAAAGTCCTTTTAAGAGTTCAAGGTCCTCTACTACAGCTAGTTCCTCCCAAGAGATGTTTTTACCCTCTTATTACTGTTATGAACAGTCACAGTTGTGCTTCACCCAAAACTGTGTAGTCTTAAAATCAAAAAAACTGAGCAAGAGACTTCACTGATGCTTAGATGTCACGTTAAATGTTCAAAGATCGATAAAACACGCTCCCCTGAAGGGCAAGTGCTGCCTAACACCTGTGCTCTTGGGACTGGATGTATTCTCTTAGCTGTAAAATAGCACTTTCACATCAGTGAAACACCCTCATATGTGTGAGGGGATCAGGGACTGAAGAAGGCTCTCCAACTTGGTGAAGCTTAATTCTAGAGGCACATGTGAGCATGTGTGTTTGCAGTCTCTTTGCCTGACATCATATGAGTCCTGGAAGCTGAAGGTATGTAGGAAGGAAATTCTGTCCAGAAAACAGCATCCCTTTCAAGAAAGCTTACTTGACCTTTATTTCTGAAATGTTTTATAGAGCTTTCCAATGCATATAGCTCAGCTGCTGAAGGAAGAGAGAACTGTGCATCATCACCAGCAGAAACAGCTCTGATTATTGGTCATATTAGTAATGAGACTAAGTCTTGCTAAATGAAAGTGTATGTAGAATGACTGCTTCCTATATGCCACAGTTTGGAATTTTTATTTTTTAGTGCTTTCATCTATTTGTGAAACAGATGGTTGCCCAGGCAGCATGTAAATCACATGGACTGAGGAGCTGTGTGTGTGTGTACTGCACACGGGCACTCTCTTGTGGAGGAACATAGTTTTGAAGTCCACTGCTAAAATATATGTCTTGGCCAACACAGTGCACTGTGTGGGTAGAGTTATAGAGTGTGGAATTGAGCAGAGAAATCAAAAGTTAGACATTTCTACTCATAAAGTGAGTAAGATAGAATGTTGGCACGTTTTTCTAGATCAAGTCTAAGTCAATGGTGAGGAGCACAGGGAATTCTTACAGATCTCAGAGGAATATAGCTATAATGCTGGAGGACTCCTGAATTAATTTTTTATGTGGGTTCAGTAGACCACACTGATATTTCATTACCACTAGAGGAATTTGACTGTGGGCCAAAAGAATCTATTCCCTTACCTTTAAAAGGTCTCAGAAGGGCCTACAGAAAAGTATTTGCATTCCTTGCTTCAGTACTGTCTTGCCTCTCCAGCTACTTTAAGGCACCTTGAAAGCAAGGACAGATCTCTTGGCTGGTATGCATTAATCATACATAAATCAGCTGTGTAAAGTATAGAAGCAAAAGATATGTTTCATTTGCTATAAAATTTTCACATGTGAATTATATTCCTTTCCCCCTTAAAATGCAATTCAACTATTTAAGTAGATTGTTATTCTAAAAAGAGGTCAGATTGTGTTTTGGGAAGACACCCAGTCCTGAGAGGAGGAAGCAATGGAACAGCATTGGAAGTGACCACCAATCCTTTATTCCAGATTCATGTCAGTTGTATCGCAATCCAGTTTTGGGGGGAGGTCTTAAAGGTTTTGAAGAGTTAAACATTGTTTTTGCAGGGTTTTGGGAATAATGGAACTTGTAATAAAATTTTTCTTGCAAAAAGAATGTAAGTTAGAAAAAATAAGGACTAGAATTCACATTGCTAAATTCTAAAACCAAATCTGTTTTAAGAAATTGTTGTTTGCTTTATTTTGTCCTTTTCCACACACCCCCACCCACTCCTCCACTGCCCCTTTTTACTAGAAGAGTGGGAGGGTATGGGGAATTGGGTTCTGTATCAAGATGTTCACAGTGTTAGATAACTTTTATTTTCATAAGATGCCTGAAGAGTGTTTGCCTGCTCTAAGGCATGCTCCTTAATTTGGAGTAGTCTGCCTCATCTTTTGGACTAGTATATAACTCCCTAGGGTAGAATAACAGATTAAAAAATATGTAGAATACAAGCATTTCTACGATTAAAACCATCAGAGCTCTCTTTCATTCTAGTTGTGCATTTTCCAGAAAAGGACATCCCACTTCCACTGATGTACTGGTGGAGACTTTTTCCAGATGTACCTTTTTTTCTTTCAAATGACTTTATTAATGTGCAATTTTTCCTGTCCTTCCTATTTCTTCTTGTATTAGCTGATGGGATGGGAGTACTAAAACATACATTTTGTTATTGAAACATCTGAGCTGTTCATGCTTTCCATTTAAAGATAAGCTACAGTGATATTCCCTGTGCTTAAAATGGTTTTACGTTGCTAGAATGATTTTATTTGTAGTAATGCTGTATGACGCAGTTCTCCTGCCTTTTGGGATACTATAACATAATGGGAGCTATAAATAACAGCTGCTAATGTCTACAGTCATGCACAACAGGCAGTAATTTAACCACTTGTTTCCTTTCTGTCGTGATGGGAAATATCAAACATTTCTGCACCAATACTGCATATGATCCCCAAAGCTGTTGGTGGTTCTTATTGTAGAAGTATGTTTCCAGAGGCAGTGCTGCACCCTCTGCACTTGAGATTAAATGGTAGCAAATGCTTCCATGCATGAGGTTTATTCATCTCAGTATGACTCTGCACTGGGTAAGACACACAATCTGTATCTCCAGAGAATCTCTCCTAGTCCGCCAGGCAAGAGGAGTGATGCTGTTGAGCAGGGAGAAGCAGAGGAAGAGCCTAGAAACAGCAAAAACTGTCCTATTAGCTTATTTTCTTGAGGCAAAGATCATTGGAGCAGGGAAGGAGCAGAGAAAATGAAGATGTTTCACCATAAGGGAGGCTAATATTTCGGTATACCTCTGTGAAAGTCATTGTACAAGATTAGATGCATATTGTCCCTTGTAGATTGCATTAATTTCATTAAAATCCGTTGATTTGTTAGACTTAGGTAATTAAATGCTTAAGTGAGGAAGTGTGAATTCACAGTTGAACAAAGCTGCTGTCCCAGAGTCCCTCAGGTCTTATCTGGACATAGCTTAAAATCAGGGAAGAAGTGAGGGGTAAGAGTATAGTACCAGAGAAACTACGAGAAGCATAACTCATAACTGTGCTCATCTGACAGCAAACCCTCAGGATGAATCATCTGCAGATTTTCAGTCGTTTATATAGGAAGCCTAAACTTACCGAAGAATAACTATGGGATGACAAAAAGCCAGGGGGGCATTTGCGGTTTTTCTTACCTTATGTAACAGCTTCTTGAATGTCCTTTATAAACTGAGGACTGATCCTCTGTACTGTGCTGTTAAAACTTGAGAGCCAGGAGCCTCCATACTGAACATGGGCAGAACAATGCTGGAGGCTTCAGCTGACAGAAGTTTAATTCATGAACCACCTTCACAAATATATTTGGAAATTGTGAGTCACAGAAATCAGCCCACAAGGCATAAGAAATTACATCATGGTTAAGCTGCAGGTGATTGCAAATGTAAGGGATAAGATACCACATAAGCTTCAGGGAAAGGGAAGTATATGGCAAAAATGCTTCACTGCTTTTTGCTCCCATTCTGATTTGGGGGGCAGTTGGAGGAAGCAATACAAAATTGAAAAGCCTGAAGAGGAAGGACCAGCATGGCATGAACTGTTAATACCATGTGTTAAAGGATGTGCCCTTTCTTTTTGTTGCCATAAATCATGTACAATCACGAGCACCTCTGCTTTAGGACTAGTGATCAATGATTCATATACCTGGGTATGAATCTTGATGATGTATTTGCACTAAATATATAGGTAATGATTCCTTACAAAAAGTCATTAGAATTTGTTGCCCAGTCCTAAAATTTTCTCTCTTTCTTGTTTCTATGGAAACTGTAATACTTATAAGACACAGTAAACAAATGCACTGTATTCTAAGCCGCCTCCTTAACAGGACATTAATTTTATTAATATCTGTCCAGATTACAGGTATTGTTCATTTAGCCATACAAACACTGAAGTATCTATTTTATTTTTACTGAAGATTTCCAGCTTTGAGGGCTTTTATTTGCTTTTAAATAATTTTCCTAACCCAGTGGTGAGTTGGTATTTGCCAGTGGTTACTGCTGGTAATATTTGCTTAGCACAGAGGAAAGTAGTAAGTGCTTTTATAATGTGCTTCAGAAACAGGAAAATCGTAGAGCATAGAAGTACACTTGTTGCCAGCTAATACAGCAAATAAAAGCTTCTTTTGCCTGTGATTCTTCTGAACACACTTATATGGCATGGTCTTCTGGGGCATAGCTGGAAAGGCACAGCCTGCTTTCTAAGAATGAGACTTAGCCTTTTGTGGAATGAATTATGCCTCACAAAGTGGAGTGTCATCTTCTGGAGCCGTGCACAATTCAAGTATTTTACTTAGCAACAAGTGCGCTGTATGTTCCAGACTGCCCAACCCAGAGACAGTGAGGAGGGTGACCTCCACCTCCCCTGCTCTGCCTGGAAGGACTGGCTTCAGGCAGACACAGCCAGTGCATCTCCTGCAGTGCTGAGGACCGTGTGCCAAACCGTGGAGCTTGAGTCCAGGTGGTAAACTTCAAACTCACTGATGGTGATACAATGACATTCCTGCATGATTGCTGATCTTCTCTTCTGTCCTAGAAATGAACCCTCCTTCTGTGAAACCAGTTTCACAGTGACTTATGCTGAGAAATATAGTAAGGTTTTCAAAACGTATTAAAACCGGATAAATTGTTCAAGTGACTCAATAAGTGCTTTGCCTATGCTGTACCTCTGGAGTGCTTTATGGGGAGTGAAAAAGTCAAAGCTAAAATACTCAAAGTTAGGAATGGAGAAGCCTGGTTGGTTTTCATGTACGGAAGAGACTGCTGGCACTCAGGTTACTGGGAATTTACTCTGAACCCTTCCCCTGGGCTGCAGGGTGGCAATGAGGCAGTCACCTTTACTTCAGTTTGTAACATTAAATACACTTCAGAAAATTATAGAGAACTGCCATAGCAAAATACTTTTTCTTTGCTATGAAAAATTTATGATGCTTATTTAATTGAAGTTCTGTGGTGTTAAGTATTTAAGAAAATCAGTTGATAACTTTATTTAATGGTAGTCACTTTTAAAAATGCTTTAGAGAAACTGAGGGGAATGGGGCTGCTAATTAAGGAAAGCTGTTGATCTAAAGAAACACAAATCATCGCTCAAACCTTGATGTACTGATGGTGGTGGTAGACAGTAGGTTTTTCTTTTCAGATTCTTTAGCAGCATTTTGAATATCATTGTTGCTACAGTGACTGAGATAACCTATCTGATAAGGAAACATTTTGGATTTTGGATACAATGGTGACAAATGGTGCTTCTTGAAGGCACAGGATACTTTGATGTCCAATAAGAGTACGATGGTGCTTAAGTTAATTACTTCTTTGTGTGCAAACACAAGTGTCTTGGTATCATCCAAAAGAGACAGCTTCTTTAGGCAGGACATCACATTTGACAGGAACCCTTCAGATACTTTCTACCACTTCAGAGAGACTGGCTCTGTGAGGGATCCTCTCGTGCTCCTTCATAACTATGAACTCAAGGTACATCAGCCTGCACAGGCAGAGAAGATGTTTATAAACAGGACTTATAAAAAAGACAGAGAAACACTTTTTACCAGGGCCTGTAGTGACAGAACAAGGGGCATTGGTTTTAAACTGAAAGAGAGTAGGTTTGGATTGGACATAAGGTAGAATTTGTTTACAATGAGAACAGTGAGGCACTGAAGAAGGTAAGTGGCGAATGGCCCATCACTGGAAATGTCCAAAATTAGATTGGATAGGGCTTTGAACAACCTGATCTAGTGAAAGATGTTCCTGCCCGTAGCAGGGGGGTTTGGACTAGATAATCTTTGAAGAATCCTTCAAACCTAAACCATTTTATGAATATGATTTTTTAGTTTTGGTTGTACTTCCTGTTATTTGAATTAAAATTCAAGAAAGGGTAAACTGAGATAGATTTGATTGCTTGTCCTTTTAATTGTCGTGAGATTCACCTTCATATTGGAAGGCAGATTTTGGCCTTTAGGTGGACAACTTCAAAGTATCAACCTTGTAGCCATGAAGATACTACTCCATTGGAAAAAATTGCAAGTAATAGTTGTTGGGTTGCATTCATTGTTTTCTGCTAGAGCTCGTCTCTGACTTATTTAGTCAACTAATTTATGTGTGGGGAAGCTGTGGTTATCTTTCTTCTTTTGAAACTCTATCGTTTAAGTCCTTGTGGAAGACATCCTATGCCATTTAATCATTTTTATTTTGTTGAGTTGTAATTCAAGAACATCACAGATCATCAGATACATTCACTAATGTTTTCTGTTTTCCTTTTCCTTAGGATCTTTCATTACTCAGTATAGTAAATAACTCAAATCTTCTCCATTGTTGGTAGTTATTTTCATCCTTTTTATTTTAAATTTGGCAGCTTTATCACTAAATTAGATATTTTTATGATTTTCATGCCTAATGTTTTGCAGCTCCCTGTAGGTTTTTTTTTTTATTATTGTCTCTCTATTTTTGCTGCCTTTTTTTTTTGATATTTTAATTTTGTTCTTTATAACTTATCTGAATTTTTATTTCTGTCTTCTTTTTTAATCATGTAAGAAACGCTTCCTAGGTTGTTATTCACTCTACTTACACTTGATTAATGTAGTGTTTTTGGCTAGTAGATTCTTAGCTATTTGACGTTCTCTAATGCTTGGCTGATTCCTCTGCAAAAATCTTTTAGCATAGTGTCATGCAAGTTATTGACAAATTACTCTCAACAGTAAAATGCAGAGCATCCTTAACTGTGACTGACATCTTTGCTTGGCGTTATAGGAGACATATGGCTTCCTACAAAACTGTGTTGTTATTTAACTTAAATTTTGTTGCCTTCCTGTTGGAGCTTTTGAACTAAGGTATAAATACTGTACCATAAATATTTCTTCTGCTCCTCAAGGAATCTGATGTTAGCTTAACACTGAGCATTCCAGGAGAACCTGGGAGGTTTAGCTTGCAGTAAAAATATTTTGGTGTTTCATTCCTGTCTGCTTCCTCCTGGCATTTGAGTGTGTGCACAGCACATTCAGTCTCGAATTTTGTCTCAGGCCATGTGAATAGAATGGCATAGGAGTGCCAAGAGTAAGCTAATTCTGCAGCAGAAATGAAGGTATGGGTTCTTTGTTGTTGCTGTGTTGTTGGCAGGGGGGTTAAACTAGATGATCTTTAAGGCTCCTTCCAAACTAAACCATTCTCTGATTCCATGAAAACTCTATCAGTGCACCAGTATTGTGTCAGTATTCAAAGTAACAATCAATAATTACTCCAGTAACAAATTAGTTTCATTTGATATAAAAACTGAATTCTGTCTCCTCTTTTTTTTGTTAGTAAGGAGTTACAAGTTTAGACTCTGTAATGGGTTTTCACATGTTTTTATGACAGTAGGTTTTGTCATAGAATCACAGAATGGTTTGGGTTGGAAGGCACTGTAAAGGTTCTCTAGCTCCAACCCTGGCATGGGCAGGAACACCTTCCAGTAGACCAGGTTGCTCAGAGCTCCATCCAGCCTGGCCTTGAGCACTTTCAGGGATACAGAAGTTTTCTTCAGGGTTTCAGTGAATTTCAGCCAAATGTGTATAGAGTGCTGCAAGCTGTCTGACTTGATGCAGATGTTTTTAAAACCATCACTCCATTTTAACAGAATTTATTGCTTACACACTGGTTGAGAGACAGATCTCAAACAGTTATTGTGATGGCACTGAAATAGGGCTGCTTTTAGAAAGGCCGTGCAACAAGTGGAACCAGGTTCAGCCCTATTTAGCTCTAAAAGGGAAGTAAATATGAAAAAAATCTTCTAAAACTTGTATGTGAAACAAACAATTGGAATACCATGAATAAAGTGTACAGTTGTCTAAATTATTCTCATTTGTGTCCACAAAGCTTGACAACTTCCATCGAAGTTGTTTTAATTTAGGGAAAAATTAAATGGGCAATTAGGACCAAGAAAAGAAGGTCGCGAAACTAGAATAGCAAAGAATATCTTCTTGGAAATTTTAACACTCTCTATTCTATGGGGCTGGACATGGGATGTTTCAGGGTCATGCTGGGAGTTGAAGGGCTCACTTCACTAGAGGACTAGTGAATAGGAAGAGGGTTTCCACCATTACAAACGGTGTTCTTTATATTAGAACATGACAGTTTTCTTGCTTCTCTTTTTTAAGTGACCTTGGAAAAACACATAGGCATGCAAAAAGAGGGGGGAAAAACCCCGTAAGATCTGGGTAAAATGCTTTGCAGTAAGACTCAGTTTCAACTTTGGCTTTTCAGAAACAGGGATGTATTTTAGCTGAACCAGATAAGCATCACTCCATCATCAAATACAAGGTTCTTCAATTTCTCTAAGAAAAGCAGAACAAGACAACTGCAGATAAAGGATTTTTTTTTTGCTATGGTGAAAATGGCGATGGAAATGGCTGGATGAAAATGGAACACCCGTTTCCTGCGGCAGATTCTTCATCTCTGAACAGCTCCCACTCAGATCTGTTTTGTTTCATATCTGCCATACCTGAGGAGTTTTGGGTTGATCCTTTCAGCTCAAGAGGCCAGGCCTGTTGAGTCAGAGGTGTATTTCTAGAATATTTGTGAGACATGCACTAAAACACGAATCAAATGGTAACCCCTTTGAACATCAGGCTTCTTAGACTTTCTGACTTTGGTTTATGGGAATTTTCAAGATAGTTATTCAAATATTTGATAATGCATTTCAGACAGATGTAAAGATCTTTACCTGGGCCACTTTTCTTATTTTCTTTCATAGCTGGGTGCATGCTCTGATTACCTTTAAGACTAATTGCTGTTTGACAATTTTCCTAAATATAAAACTAGATATTAGCTATAGCACTACATTTTAAAAATTCTGAATTCCCTTTTTCCTCTCTGTATTTCATCTACAGAAAAGTTTTTTCATTCTTACTGTGTAAAAGTTTTTCAGGTCATTTGCATTCTAGTGGCCATGATACAGATGCTGCTGCCAACATGACCACCACATACATGTGGATTTGTTCCTCTTTAAAGGTCATGATTTAGACAACCAAGTTGACTGGCGTTTTGTGTAAGATGTAGATGTCTGTGGGGAAATGGTGATTAACTAGATGATTTAATGATCCTTTCCTGCTCTTTGGGAAACAGTGAACTGCATGGGAGTTGCTTTTCTGGTAATTAAGAGCTTCAGGGCAGGGTGAAATGATTTCTTCATCACGCTGTATTACCTGCACAAAGTAGCCCTCATATTCTCCTGAAAATTACTCTTAAATTATTATCTTTTTCCCAGCTGTCTGTAACGTCAAAGCTTTTAACTTTTATCTTGATGTTATCATGGATGGATCTTTCTATCTCTGAAGTGATCAGAGATCACTTGTTATGCAGATGAACAAGCTAAAGAGCAATTTCATTGCAGCAAGTCTGAGTGAATCAGAAGTGCTGTGAGGATTAACGGGATGTCAAGCTGTGCCTTGATGAGAAGTACACCCATCCACTAGAGCCATCTTTCCCCACTTCCAGTGATCCTGTATCACAAAATACTCAAAAAATTTTCTAATGTAGTTCTGCACAAGAGTAAATGCATGTACTCTGTCCTAACTGCTGAATCCAAAGTTTGCAAATATTACATGCTCATGATGTGTATGATGAATGGGATTTGCATGGGATTAAGTTCTGGGACACATTTCTCAAAACTTTGAGAAGTGTTTCCTTAGCAGAGTAGTGCAATATTTTTCCCACTGCAGAATAAAATTACGTCATTGTTGCAGGGGGTCTTGTGCACATCTTTAAATAATGTTTGTAGATAAGGGCTCAGGTTGTTACCAAGTTGTTGATTAATTCAGGTCCAAAATTGTTTTAAAAAGAGAACCTCTCATTTGTTAAAAGTATTACAATATCACTGCATTTAGTTCTATTTCTAGGAAAACTTCAGTTCTGGTAAATCAGAAACATGTAAATTAATGTGGTGTGATAAAAATATCTCTGTTAACTAAATATCTGCATCATTAAAATTCAAATCAACACTTTTGCAAATATTTCACATGGACAAGTCATGCAACCAAGTAATGGTTGCATTACTGATTCCTCAGAGGTTACAGGATTCCTGTGCAGGAAAACATTTCAGGATTGATTTTCAGAACTTATTAATTTTGTTGGATGTGTGTGATTGATTGGTGGATAGACACTTAATCTCACATTTGAGAGAAATAATTGGGAAATGAGGAGAATGTCTTATTTTCTGTCAGAGGTGAGTTATTTTATTACACTTCATTGATGTGAGTATGTGTAAGCTTAATGGTCATTCAGTCATAAAAGTTCAGAGTCTTGTCGAAAAATTGTCATTTTACCAGTCACACCCAGAGTGGAAAACCAGTAACTCCCATAGTGGGATGAACTGGAGAATAACTTTGAATTGTTCCTATGCATTAAGGATTTTGTAAAATATTTCTCTTCCACACAAATATGAAAAGCAGTTTTCCTATAAGTTCTTATATTCTGATGAACCTGTTGTTGTGAATCTACCTTTGTAGGCTGGAGGCATTGGCAAGGCAGGGTCCATGGCAAAAAGATCAACTGAAGACTAGTGCAAACCAAGACTGCTGACAACCTTTTAACTGAATTTTATAATGGGAATGATAATGTGTGCTTCAGAGTGTGCAAATTTTAAACATTATTAAAAACTAAAAGCAATTACAATGACTCAGAAAAAAATTAAATACAATAATTGAAACTAGAAAACGCTATAATGAGATTATAATGGTACAATAATAATAAAAACAAATAATAAGCAAAGGAAGATTACACTCTCAAATATGTAAAGCTCCTGATGATAGCTGGTGAAAAGAATGAGTAAGATGGATAGGGAACATTTTGGAAACCTGATGAAGCAGTAATTAGCTATGAGCTGTGCTGCAGAGGCACTACAAGTAGTAAGAAACTGCCCTCTTGGAGAATAGGGCCAAAACTTACCAAACCTAAGCTGTCTTTGTATGTTTGCTGTGAGTGTGGCAAGAAGGCAGCTTGGGGCTGCAGTCCACTTTTGGAGGGGGCAATCTAAAAGCAGGACATGCCTTGAATTACTCATGTTCAGGTATAAACTAATTTCCCATAGTACCAATTCTGGCCTGTCATAATATCCTATTTCAGCACTGATATTAGAATCCAGAAGGGGGAAATTAGGAAAGAGAGAGATCAAAATGTTGTTTTTCTTTGTACTGTGGTACCTCCCAAAGGTCTTCTGGAACTTCTGGTTACTCTTACTAATGTTTCTACAGATGTACCAGTGACAGCACCACAATCATGGGCTAACATTGCCAGGGCTGTATGTGCAGCTGCCTCCACTCGGGCACTGTTGAGAGGGGCGTGGCTGCCTGTACTCACCAAGAGTGATTTACATCCGTGCTGACATGGGAGAAAACACTCCCAAGGTGGTCTGATGATCCTGTATTTCCCCACCGCTACGCTCATGGAAACATCTGTGTGAGCACGTAGTGAAGGGGGGCAAAGAACCAATCCCAGACTAAAACTTACTCTTGTAATGTGTAATAATTCCTAGTTGTGCAGCTGCAACTGCCATTGTACAGCCACAGGAACCAAGTGGGCAAATGTTGGGGTGGCAGAGCTGCCTCTCAGAGTACTGCATGAGGTTCCAGCTGCAAGCACTCAGAGATTTGCAGTGTTAGGTATTGATAGAGATCTTTTGCAAAGTAAAGAGTTAACTTTTTTTTTTCACTAGATCCAAAGCTGTTTTTTCTCCTCATGTCATGTCTCCCAGATTTGAATCCAAATAACAATGTTGTTTTCACTGGAAGGAGAGGTATTTTGTTTTACCCAGAATTACAAAACTTCAGGATTTTTGTTTCTACAGGGTCTGTAGCTAGATATTTGTGTCCCTCACAGTAGTTTGAGATGAGCTCTTTTTCATCTGAGGATACACACACACTCCACTGCCTGAGTGTATTTTTTACACAGATTTTGTGTTGATTTTTTTTCAGATGGCTTCTCTGAGCTCTTCTTTTCTCCTTCATTTTTCTTCCTTTCGTTTTTTCTTTCCCATTCTCCTTTCCTTTTTTTTTCTTTTTAAGCTAGAAATGACAGGTATGTTTTCAAGCAGGCTGTAAATAAGGACTTAGGCTACATCTGTACTACCAAGAAAAAATTTTGTGCACAGATATAGAGATATTGTTATTTTACAATCCACAGATTTTAATTTTTCCATATTGTTAAATTGTTAACATAGAGGGGTTTTCCACTTAATTTTTTGCTTGGGGCCAAAACTATATGTGTCTCAGGAAACTGTGAGATGTGGTCAAGTGGTAGCTGAGGCTAAGGACAGGACACATCAGCAGCTTCTTGGATGCAGCCACTCTATTTTGAAGGAAAGACAGTTGTCCTGTGTGAACAGGCTGTGCCTGTTGCCCTCATAGTAAGTGAATGTTCCTTGGTGAATTTTATTTACTGGTGTTGATGTGGCATAGAACTTTGTGCACAGAACAAGGATATTGGGTTGTGGGTTGTGTATGGCCTGTGGCCCAGGTCTGTCTGTGAGCTGGATTCAGAGGTTCTTGCTGTCATAGTAGAAGAACAATGCCTAGTATCCTAAATTCCAGATGATGATCAAGTTTATCCCTTCTGTCTCATTTCCAACCTGTTCTAGGTCTGGTTCTCCATTTCAGTTCTATTTACTTCGTCCTCTGTCTCTCCTCCTTAGTCTCCCTATTCCCGGTTCACTCCATGCTGAGGAATTTTGAGTCTCCACCTCTGAACTTCCAGTTGCAATCAAAACTGGTGTTCCTTGGAAATGAGACATACTTTTACGCCAGTTTCTTAGTTTAACTATTCTTAGTAAGAGGACACTTTTTTTTTTTTTGGAGAAACATTTCTAAGTAGTGCTCTGAGCCAAACAAAGCAAAGTAAGGCTTCAAAGGGTTGGGTCAAGGCAGTAAGTGATGTATATTCTTGCCTTCATGCTCACATTGCACTAGCAAGGCTGTTTGTCAAGGTGTATGTCTGTGTGGAAAACTTAGTGCCTGGAAGAAAAGTTCACAACCTCTCGGTAATGATATACACACAACACAATAATAATAATAATATTAGTAATGGTCATTGCTCATACCTGGTCATTCAAGTCTCTCAAGAAAACTTAATATATGAACGAGAAACTCACATGCCCTGAATTCTTTTTTTTTTACAGTGGTCACACACACATCTGAGGCCTTCATGTTTACAAAGCAGTGTTTGTACTTGATGTTTAAAAAGGCAAACAAAGCTGACAGTGACTTACTCTGTTGTAAAGAAGAGACTATAAAGGTCTTTTTCAGTTGGTAACTGTTAAAACTATATTTTCTATACTGATTTTTGGCCATTTTCTTCAGTCAAACACTTTTTGTGTGTTCTTAGCATCATCTTGGCACAGTGATAGTGCCTCTGCTGGGACTGGTGGGAACTTAGGATTTGAAAAGGGCATGGGTACTGAATCATGCACATCTTGTATTCTGATGAAAAATACGTGCACTGTCTTACAAGTTGCTCTCAGAAGAATTTTACTTTAATGTTAGAAAGACACACTATTAATGCACTGGCAGCATCCATAAGAATAGCCAAGGATGGACTAGCAGTACTGGGAAAGGGCAGGGTTAGATCCTGCTGCTGTCCTGCCAAGGCAAGGGTGTCCCAAGCCTCAGTGGCTGCTCTTGTGTGTTCTCCAGAGATGCCAAATTCTGCTAGCTTGTTCTCAACTTCTATGAAATGAACCTAATTAAAACAGGAGTACATATTTTATCTTGGGGCTATATGTAACTGCCTCTGTATCTTAAGGAAAGTGGAAAATTTGCCAAAATGAAACCAGAAAATTTGCAGAAAGGCAGTAATTTTTCCTCTAACAGATTTGTTGCTGCAGGGGCAAAAATTATAACAATGTCACCTAAGCCAGTGACATCTAGGTTAGTTGAACTGTTTTTGTGTGCTCATTGAGCAGCTCAGTGCTGAACTTTTTGACACAGAGGACACTGTAGAAAACTCCAAGACCACCTATGACCAATATTTTTTACCTGTAATGCAAAACTATAGAGTTAAAGTAAGAGACTTTTGTGTGCAGCCTACAGCATTTTAGCTTTTTAGTGTATGAACTCTTTCTCGTGATTTCAATTTACATAAATGAAGATTACCATTCACATATATTAAATTAGGTAAATTTGAGTTAAGATACAAACAGAAAATAAGTTTGTCAAATTTCTGTCAAATGTACAAAATCTTCCAATTAAATGTTAATGAGAATATTTTTCTTGTTGTCTGTAGTATTATTTTTTCTGATACCTGAGAATAGAAGAAAAAAGGACATATTATTGTTATTTCTGTTAAGGTCCCATAGACATTCTTCATGACAGACCTTTATTTTGAGTATCACAAGGTGATAATTAACTTTTAATCTGTCCTGTTAGATTTAGGACCAAAAGCCCAATCCAAGTAAGGAAAATACCAAATGCAAATTTCTTTCAGTGAAAACTTGAGGAGTAAGGAAAAAGACATTTTCATATTCTTACTTTAGTTTTGTTAATTAGTGCAAGTATCTCTCATCTTTTGATTTTTATGGAGACATCTAGAGAAGTCTCAGTTTTACTACAGCATGATTTTAGAAAAAAGGAAAAAAGCAGAGGCAACAAAATATTACTAATCCCAGTGTTCACAATGCTCTGAAAGCTGAAGTAAAAAAAGAGGGCAACTTGTGAGCAAGAGAGGACGAAGTTTTACTTTCAGTCATATTAGAGCTACTTTACCCCTTTGCACCCATTTGCTATATATATACACAGCTGGACTGGAGGAAACCTTTGCAAGGAGGTCTGGATGCGTATCAGTGGTGCAGAAGAAAACATTCTCTTTAATTAAAATGTGGCCCATTGCAAAGTAGGAGTCCTATGGAGAGCAAAAGTACAGTGAGGTTATAATTAGCATAGCTATACTCAGTTAAAAGTGAACATCCAGCATCAGAAAATTATATACAAGTGACTGAACTCAGTATCTTGAAAATCAGGTTGTTAAGACAACTTCAGTGACAGGGAATTTGATGTTTAGCTGTAGCTCAGTTTCTCCCACCACTCTCACCAGAGGCCAGTAATCTATATATTTTACCTAAATCATCTATTCTAGTTCTTGTTCCTGAACGCAAAAAGTGCCCTTTAATGATATTTAATGAGCATGCTTTGAAACCTTAGTCCTAAAATAAGGAGAAACCTTTTTCTGTGCCTACTAGTTCAAGCATCCTATAAAATAGAACCACAGAATCATTTAGGTTGGAAAAGACCTCTAAGATCATCAAGACAAGCTGTTAACCCAGAATTGCCAAGCCCACCACTGTACCATGACCCTGTGTACCACAGCTACACATCTGGAGGTTTAAATACCTCCAGGGATGGTGACTCCACTGCTTCCCTGAGCAGTATGTTCCAATGTTTGACAACAAGAAAGAAATTTTCCTAATATCCAATATAAACCTTCCCTGGTGCAACTTGAGGCCATTTCCTCTCATCCTATTGCTTGTTGCTTGGGAGAAGAGGCTGACCCCCACCTCACTACACCTTCCTTTCAGGCAGTTGTAGAGTGTGATATGGTCTCCTTTGAACCTCCTTTTCTCCTGAATAAACAACCCCAGCTCCCTCAGCCTCTCCCCATAAGACTTGTGCTCCAGATCCTTCACTAGCTCCATTGTCCTTCTCTAGACACACTCCAAGCACCTCACTGTCTTTCTTTTAATGAGGGGCCCTGAACTGGACTTAGGATTCCAGGTGCGGCTCCACCAGTTCCACGTTCAGGGGGATGATCACCTCCCTATTCCTGTTGGCCAGACTATTTCTGACACAGGCCAGGATACCACTGGCCTTCTTGGCCACCTGGGCACACTGCTGGTTCATGTTCAACCAGCATCCTCAGGTCCTTTTCTGCCAGGCAGCTTTCCAGTCACTCTTCCCCCAGCCTGTAGTGCTGGACGAGGTTGTTGTGACCAAAGAGCAAGACCTGAAACTTCTCACTGAACCTCATAAAATTGGCCTTGGCCCATCGATCCAACCTGTCCAGAACCCTTTGCAGAGCCTTCCTACCCTCCAGCAGATCAATACTTCCACCCAATTGGTGTGATCTGTAAACTGAGGATGCACTCAGTCCCCTCATCGAGTTCATTGATAAAGATAGTAAACAGGGTTGGCCACAACACTGAGCCCTGGGGAACACCGGTATGTGGCAAGTCTGTGTAGAGAAACCCACAGCTTCATTTTAGGAGTAATTCTTGTCTCAAGTTTTCCCCTTGCCTGTGCAATTGTCAGATGAACAAGTATCTCCAACAGGCTCTTTTTTCTTGCAACTTTTATCTGTTTTCTGGCTAACAACAGAGCACACTGTCCCATTTGTGTTCAGTCTATGTGGAACATGTTTCTTTTCTTTACAAATAGATGACAGATTCCATCTACTCTATCCTTTTCTCATCTCTGCCCCTTCCTTCTGCTGTATGTTAGTGTCAGGTGCAAGCTCTGACTTGACCTAACTTCTATGTCATTTTGGGCAGTGCTTGCTAGGAGATCCCGACAGCTGGCTGCATTGAATGGAGATGTTTGCATCATTATGAATCCCCTTGCTGCAGTATGATGAGTTCATTGTGGTGGTCCAAGGATTCTGTCACTGCTCAGTGATGCAAGAGCTTTAGCAACCAGTGCACTGCTTTCATCTACCTTTTCCTTGAAGTAAAGCCTTAGGAACAAAATTCCTTCTCTAATCAGTAATTGAAAAAATCCTATTTGTTTTCTTTAGTTCTGTACAGACAAATGATGATTGCCTTTATCTAAAGCTCCAGTGCAATGCCATTTCATTCAGCTGTTAACCAGAGCTCCGCTGTCCTTCAGTAAGGAAATGGCTTCTTCAGCTTCCTACTGGAAACCTAAGTGCGTGCTAGATGGGTAAGCAGTATGTGTACACTCAGGTCAGTGCTTAACAAACAGGCAGATTATCCAAGACAAGGCCCAGTGCCCAATATAAAGGAAGATGTTGATAACCAACAATGCTTTATTAGTAAAAATTGATCAAACTTGTGAGAATACCACATCATGCATTAACTTCCTACAGTATGAAAGAAAACTGGTGCTGGTTCTGCATGCCTGTTCATTGCATGTACTTCCAGCCTGAGGCTCTTCAGTACATCACTAAACAGTTGCGATTTGCACTCGATGAAAACCTATCCTGAAGTAAATCATCCCGAAACCATCTATTCTAGCACTCAAACTACCCTGAACTGGTTAATGCCATTTTCTACAAACTCTCAATAGGCTGAAATGAATCAAGACATTAGCATGA
The DNA here is from genome assembly GCF_003031625.1 of Empidonax traillii. Taxonomy (NCBI): domain Eukaryota; kingdom Metazoa; phylum Chordata; class Aves; order Passeriformes; family Tyrannidae; genus Empidonax; species Empidonax traillii. The sequence goes on along the minus strand of NW_020955545.1, from coordinate 521,874 downwards.
GCTTGTGGGCTTTAACTTATTACATTCAGACAAGAGATATCCCCATCATATAAGTTTTCTCAATAACAGAACTATCAAAAGCCTTGCATTTCAGACCAGTCCTTGCACATATCAAGGTACCATGTACTTTATTCAGTGCACCAACTAGCCATAAGACAGATACTGTAAGCTGTTGTTCTTAGCTTAGATATCTATTTGGAGATCTGCTATTTCTATTTTGGACTCAAAGTGCACTTCTCAATATGTGTCTGCTCCAGCTGCTCATGCAAATAGGTGATTATAACAGGTTTTCACATCTATCCATAATTCATATTTTCCTAGCAGACCTCTTCCCTCTATATATTTCACCAATAGGTGGTGTGGAAAGTGCTAATAATTCTTTAAAGATTCATTCAGATCATAGCTTTGTTGTAAAGTAATTCTGGCCTGGAAGAAGTTACATAATATGATACCAGCTTTTAAATTTGTAAACAAAATAAAAATACATTCAAGTGTCTTCACCAAACAGGGCATTTGACAAAAAGACTTCCTTTTACCTCAGCCATTCTTTGGTGCTCTAGCATTAAAGAAAATTTTTGGAATACACTATTGTACACAGCTGTTTGGTAGGAGGAAGTGGGGGTGTCTTCAGTGAAACACATAAGTTTTGCATGCAAAGACTACTATTTTTATTGTGCATTAATATTCAGTTTTGTTAAAGTGAACCAAGAAGAAAGAAGTGCTGTGATGAGCATATTCGTGACAGTTATAAGTTAACTGACAGTGTTTTCCATGACTAAATGTTCATGTTTAGTATATAGCCTGCACAAGTAATGGCAATATATACCTCTTCGAGATTAAAATGAAACCCAACATGATGCAGGGATTTCTTTTTTTTTTTTTTTTTTTTTTCATTTCTACTATTATATTGTCATGCTTTATTATTCCTGAGTCTCTCTATCAAGAAATGTGAAATTAGATTTGTTTGGATTTATCTAGTTGGCATTCTTAAGCTTTGTGACATAAGAACTATGAGTTGAATGTAAATGTTATTTATATTCATTTAGTACTTCAGTAATGCAGTCTTCAGTGCATAAAATAAGCAGGCTTAAAGAACAGAGTTTAGACAGAGTGAATAATAAAATATGCTTTCTCCTTAGAGGTGAAATGAATAACCACTGTCTAGTCTAGTAATTGTAACTGTCTTGCTCTTACTTGCTTCTCTCCTCTCTGTATTATGTCCAGGGCTGTCTTCCTCCAAAGCAGCATCTGCAGACTTGAGCATTAAAAGGCGGTCTTATAATGCCCCTGGAGTCTGGGCAATGCAAACAGTCCTAAAAATATTATGGGTCAAGCATTTAAGATAGCTTTTACAATCTCTCTTCTTTCTCTCTTTTTTCTTTTTCTTATTTTTCCTTCCCTTCTCCTGCCATAATTACAAACCATTCGGTAAACATAGGCTTGAAAATTAAGTTAGAGCAGAAACATTGGTAGGTTCTTTTTTTTCCTTGAAGACCGAAAAGTGAGGAAACTCAAAGAGAGAAAGCAGGCTCTGCCGTGAGTGCTCCTCAGTGTCCCATGCTTGGCAGGGGAGGGAGCACCTCTACAAACTTTTGACACAAATTCGTGAAGCGTTCCATATTTTTATTGGCTACTCAGGGAGAGTTTAGGAATGTAATTAGGCCATGTAGAAAGAAAATTAGAGAGACAAAGGCACAATTTGAACTCAATCTAGTCACTTCTGTTAGGGATAACAAGAAGCGATTCCAGTGGGATGAAGTTCAACAAGGCCAAGTGCCAGGTCCTGCACTTTGGCCACAACAACCCCCTGCAGTGCTACAGGCTGGGCACAGAGTGGCTGGAGAGCAGCCAGGCAGAAAGGGACCTGGGGGTGCTGATCAACAGGAGGCTGAACATGAGCCAGCAGTGTGCCCAGGTGGCCAAGAAGGCCAATGGCATCCTGGCCTGCATCAAGAACAGTGTGGCCAGCAGGAGCAGGGAAATGATCCTTCCCCTGTACTCTGCGTTGGTGAGGCCACACCTTGAGTATTGTGTTCAGCTCTGGGCCCCTCAGTTCAGGAAGGATATTGAGGTGCTGGAGCAGGTCCACAGAAGAGCAACGAGGCTGGTGAAGGGACCTGAGCACAAGTCCTGTGAGGAGAGGCTGAGGGAGCTGGGGTTGTTGAGTCTGTAGAAGAGGAGGCTCAGGGGTGACCTCACCACTCTCCACAAGTACCTGAAAGGAGGTTGAAGCCAGGTGGGGGTTGGTCTCTTCTCCCAGGAAACCAGCAGTAAGACAAGAGGGCTCAGGGAGGTTTAGGTTGAATATTAGGAAGAAATTTTTAACAGAGAGAGTAATCAGACATTGGAATTGGCTGCCCAGGGAGGTGGCAAAAGGACTTCAGTCTCTTCAGGGAAAGGTAAGTCAAAAGATTTTCAAAACAAGAATATGCTTTCTAACCTGAACCTCTTCTGTGATAACTTATAATGCAATTTCACTAATAAGCCATAATTAGCAATGAAGTCCCTTCTCATTGCACCCAAGAATGTGCTGTGAAGTTACGCCTCTTCTCTTTGGAAAGTTGTTGGAGCTCTCCCCCTATCCCTCTTCTCCTTGAGCAAGAGCCAAGAGTGATGTCTGTAAATAATAATAGACCTGGTGGGAATTGCCTGAACCAGCATTTGCTTTCTCTTAAAAAAGGAAGGAATGTTTTACTGAAGTCCATTGCTTCTTGGAAGAATGGCCAGATTGCTCATGGTGCTGATTATAGCTTGAGTTTGCAGTTTGTTTTGCACAATTTGATACTCTCCCAGCACCTTGTTAGACATTTTGTACCAGTCTGAAGAATAAGCAGTTGATATCTGTCCTTTTCACCTAGCCAGATATGACTAAAAAAAAATACCTGCTCTGAAAGAAAAGAAAATTAGGAACTAGAAAACAAGTGAGCCTTTCAACTGAACAACTGAACTTCACTTATATGCTTGAGGACAGATTTTAACCCCAGTCTTTAACCACATTTCATCTGTATTTTGACATGCTCCTGGCTCAGAATGGACAAAAAACAACAAATACAGCTTCTGAAAGAGAGCTTTTCTGCTGGGGGGTATTTGTACAGTCCTCCTGTCTGTGACCTGAGAATCCCAGACTTGTCAGAGCCTCTGATAGCGGGACTAGGCCTTAAGTGCTTCCTTTTCTTTTATTTTTTTTCTTTGATAATCTAAAATGTTGCTTTCATGGCACATTTTAACTTGAAAAAAAGTCTGACTGGAATTTTGATATACATTTTGCAGTCAGAGTAAAATATGAATATCAAGATGGAATTGCAGGCTTAAAGACATAAAAATACAAGTAATTCTGTTGATTATGAATCCAGAATGTCTATTGCAATTACCTTGCTTGATCTTTTATATAATGCAGTACATGTGATTTCCTTTAAATAATATTTATTTGAAATGGACTCTATCTTTTAGGCAGAAAATGATCTGATTATGATTTTTAAAACAGAGTCCTTTTTATGAGAACTGTCCCTTTATCATTGTGTTCCTAATGAACATCTGAACCACATATTTACCAGCAGTTTATTTTAGTGCCATTTCAAATCCCCAGTAAAACATTTTGATAATCTTATTGGAAGAGCATAAAAAATACTCAATATCTTTAAGGGACTTTATATTAATTAAGATGAAATTATTTCTTATTCCCTAATGTGATGGTTCTGTAATTTTCAATCAGATGGTTGTAACTGTCTTTATATTTTTCTATGCACTTGGATTTCCTGACAATGGCTTTGTTTATAGTTAAAAAACTTTTAAGGAAAACACGGCAAGACACAAATCACTTAGAGAGTTCCTGAAAATAATGACAATTTTTATACTGAAGAATGTGAAATCCTTACATTTACTATACAGTATGCAATTGTAGGCAGGAAAGAGACTGCTGGATTATTGGTTGTTGGATTTTTTTTGTTCTTTTTATCCCCACCTGTTATGGAATTGATATGGTATCCAGGACTCCAGTGAAGTAGCACAAATAAGAAGTCAATGTTTTCCAAATAGAATAGTCCTCAATTGTTTTTCTCAGAAAGGACTTCTTCCACCTCCACACTAATAAGCATACTTCTATGCTTCAACTAACTACCCACTCACTTTCTCTCTTTAAAGAATAGTCTGTCCCAATTATCAATGAGACTTTTCAGTCTCTCATTAAATTTGGAGCGGTAGGCAATTTAATCAGGTGGTGATCAGTGTGATATTACAGAACATGACCTTTAGAAAGTGTGTCTTACAAATTTGGATATTCTGTTTTATCAAACATACACTTAGTGTTTAGTTAGTTAACAGTTCTCTATGGGGAAAAAAAAGCGACTCAGACAGTACTGTTATATGTAAAAAAATACGAAAGAAACCTTTTATATATGTTCTTTGTTTAAATTGAAGTGTTATCTCTTGCACGTCAAGCAAATATGAATTTCTACCACCCATTTGGACAAGTTTAAATCAGTCATGGAGCTGACTGAGGATGCAGGACATTGGTACAGCATCATTCCTCAGATTAGTGCCACATTCTGGCTTATTTTTTTCCCTAGTCAGAGTATCATCTCCCATTGCTTACAGAGGAGGAACCCTCTTGCAGATGGAGGTTTTACATTGCGAGTTGTGACTCAGAACGTCCCCGTGGGCTGTGGGAGCGGAGCTGAGGCGCCTGTGGGAGCAGCAGGAAGCGGAGGGGGTGCTGCAGCTGTCTCCCAGCCTTCTGTGGGGCTTGGTGGGCTCTGCTGCACTGCTGGGGACACGGCGGCTTGATCAGCTTCTAGAGAGCCTTTTTCTGGAAATCCCTGGAGACTTAAGATACTGCTCTCTCTCAAGAAGCGTGCTTAAACCAGGACCAGTATATAGAGCAGGAAAACTGCAAGGCCAAAATGAGTTTCATGCCTGCGTAGCAGGGTTTGGCATGGCATAGCAGTGTTGAAGCATACTAAGCTGTTGCATATGATTTTGACCTGTCTGTGGACACCAGGGTTTGGTAAACTACCCTGATACCAATGAGACACTGAAAATTTATTTTTTAATTTAGGAAATTTAATTGTGTGGTACAACCAAAATCTAAACTGTCTTTCCCTTGTATTCAGATGAAAAATCAGTTTGATTGGTTGGGTTTTTTCCTGTTCACGAGACTACAGACACATGTAGTCCTTAAGAATTCTGGAATTCGAAGCCTTAGACTCAAAACCCTAAACCAGCTAAGACATAAGTCTTCTTCTGGATAATCCAGAGCAGCTAAAGCTGCATGTCCACCCATGTGCAATTTAGAGGTTCTACATCTAGGTTCTGCATCACACAAGGTGAATTGCAAATTGGATAGGTAAGATTTCACTTCTGAGAAGGTACATTTGTTGCTTCTCTTCCTCTAGTGCTAATGTAATTGTGTGGATGCCCTGGAGTATAAGATCCAGTGTATTTTTTATCTCTTTTTCAGACATTAGTATGCTCTGAGGATCTGAATATCTTTTTCATATGATGTTACATTATGTAGTGCAACATTATTTAGTGCTGCCAGCCAGAAAGGAAGAGGTGACAACCTCTTCTGTGCACGCTGATCTCTGAATTTCTTTAATGTTATCCTCATATGTTTCTTCAGCTAGGCTCATCTCACTTATCTGTATCAGAAATAAAAAAGTATTTATGTCAAGGAGACTGCAATATGAATACATTGTGAGGGCTAACTTAAAGATGTTATTGCAGTTGAGATTCAATTTTGATAATGAAATCTGCATCAGTTCCTTGTAGGAAATGAAAACCATGAGGTCAGAATTAACAAAGGTGTACCAATTTCTTTTGTCTGTGGACTAAAGAAATTAATAAAAATCACTATGCCAAAATTTAGCATTCTGGTTCTATTCTTTCATTTTTCCTGAGTACACATCCAGGAAGAAAATTTTTCAGTTGTCTCTAAGCAACATGTCAGGCAGTGTTGCACTTTTTCATCTGACTCTAAAATATATAAATTTTTCACTTAAATAGTGAAGACACCTATGTTGAATGGTAGGTTAGTTCGTAAAAGGCAGAAGATTGATATCTGATTATTTTGGCTCCTCACAGTGAGACTCATCTGGGAACACTGCTCGTTAAAAACTCACATTAAAATGAGAAAAAAAAAAAAAAAAAGCTGAGATTGAGAAACAATATGCTTTTAATATCTTACAGCACCTAAAATTGCCAATAAGTTTTTTAAGAAAAGATATTGTGTGCAGTAGAGCGTGTTTGTAAGGATGTACCTTTATCCTTATTCAGATATGTCAATTACTGAACACTTAACATGAGATGAATTGAAGAAAGGTCTGGAGGGAATTTTATAGAAGTCCTAGTCATGAGAAACTTTACAAAAAGCTTGTGAAGCTGCCCACAGATTTGAAGCTGTGAGAAATCTGAAATGCCATGGATGACTGTGAAGCTACTTAAAATTTCTGAGGTTAATGGACTGCATGGTAGAGATTATGAACGTCACTTTACTGCTCTGCTTTTACAGAACAGACTTTTCCTCTTCTAGTAACGTTAATTATGAAGCATATGTATTCTGAGACAACATAATGGATGCTATTGTTCCATTTGTGAAAACGCAATGTTTACCAGTGCTGTTGAGGGGCAGCATATTGCATAATTCTGCTGTAATTAATTTTCTGTTGTACATAATACAGCACTACTTCATATACACTTCTTTTGCATGCCAGTAGAACATCACTGTTTTCTTCTTCACATTAGAATAGAGAGTAAATAAATATTCCCACTTTTATTATAATAAGGAAATCAAAGTACACCTCATCCCAAGCCTTCATTATTTTACAAAATGAATGATGGTTTTCTTTAGCCTCACAAGTATTCTTTTTGAAGAAAATCAGTCTGATCTTCAATACCTGAAAGTTTCAAATTACTATTTTTTTCTCCAACAGGTCTCCCATTTTTTTTCCCTTGCAGAACTAATTTGGACTAAACAAAGACATTAGCAAACTTACCAAAGGTCTGGCACAGGCATAAGTGCTGGTAGATGGCAACAGCTATGGAGAGTAGAGTTCTAAATTCAAAACAGTTTTCACATTTACATCTTCCTTTTTTTTCCTTTGGGAAACATGGATGAAAGTCTTTCAATTTGGTCCTGGATATGCAAATACAGCTATCTGAATAAAGACCACTGAAAATTAGTATTTTTCTGTTTTGGTGTTTTATTCTTGTTGCCATGAGCAAATGAAGCCATCAGACAAAAACCTCTTTCACTGACATACGTCACAAAGCACTTTCTATAGAATGATAAATTTCATCAAATATCTGTTGCCTCTATGCAGTCAGATTTACTCTAAGACTTGAATAATTCCTAGAATTTTACTGTTGTCCCCTCACCCCCATATTATTGATGCTGATTATGTGAGATGTTTCCCCACTTCCATCCCACTTTAAACTGATGGAAATGTTTGGAATTGAGAAGGATTGTTCAGTTACTATCATGGGAGCAAAGTTTAGAATACAGTAGGGATTGACTACACTACTTCAGGAGCTGAAGATCTCTTTTCCTCTGATGTGTAAATCGTACCATATTCTATCAGGTTCAAAGCTTAAGTAAAATACATATTCTAAAAGTTTTGTCTTTTGAGCTGCATTTAGCCATTTCAGAAATACTGTGAATAAAACATTCCCTGCCTCTGCCTTACAAGCAAGGCAGTATTGATTTGGAGACACGTTCTTGAAGATATGCTCTACTGTTCATCACTCTGAGGTATTAAATTACAAAATGCCCTACAATGCTCTGCTCCCTCATGCCCGTCCCTAAAAACTGTTTTATGGAAGGCGTAAATTACTAATATTACAACAATAAAATTCACAGCTACTGTTCAGCTCAGTATTTGTTCAGTTATTTGGTCGCTGGATAAAATTCTCTCCCCATGGTGGTGGGCATACTAATTACACGTTAGCAGACCGGGTTAAAGACATACCTCACAAAAATGGTGGATACAGAAGAAGTGAAAATAAAAACTCAGAAAAAACGTGGAAGCTGTTGATGCTAAGTATGCCTAAAGCGCTGCAATTGAGAAAGAACCCCATTGGGTGCTCCTTATGTTCTCATTGACTGTTTAGTTTTGGCTTCTTTTGAATGATCTGTCTGCAAAGGAAAAAAGCAATCAAAATGCAAGCTTTGTTTCCTGAACTGAGAAATAACTTTTAGACTTTTTTACACACCCCTTTTGAAAATGTTTTTTTAATCCACAGTTCTATTTTGACTTGGACTCAGGTTTCTGTGACACATCTTTGAAGTTGTTTTGAGTTATGTGTGTATATATATATTTAGTTTAGTATGGGAGAAGATTATCCTGTTTCCAGGGGTCTATGCAAGATGGATCCAGTCCCTGAAAAATACCTTTGTAATAGAGAGACATCTACCCAATTTTATTATTTTCAGAAAAAAAGATTGTTTTCTGCACCAGTAAGGCTTTTCTTGCCACCTCGTTTAGAAGGATGGCCCCATTAACTCTCATGATTTGGGAAGTATGAACAAGGACTACTGCTGCTGTGAATGCTCTTTTGGATAAGAGCATGCTAAGACTCTGCAAAGTGCAGGCTTAGTATCCCTTTCATTATTATTGTAGGTGGGTGTGCTCTTTAATGGGGCTCTGTAGTGAAAAAATTCCCTTTTCTAATCCATTAGTCCACAGGTGCTGCAGATGCTCAGGCACCATCCTTCTTGACCTGGGGTCTGTGGGTGCTGTGACCAACACTGTGGAATGGAATGGAGTAGAAGAAGAGATTATTTCAGGGATTATTGGAAGGAAACTACAATAATCATCCGGGCCAACTGTCTGATCAATTCAGGGCCGACCAAAAGTTAAAGAAGTTATTAAGCACAAGCATGTTATTAAGGACCTGTGTACTTACAGAGGTAACCTGTATACTTTCATCTTGAACTTGAAGCCAAACAAATTATAACTACACTACTTCTTTGAAGGCATGAAAGGGCAGTTATGAAAATGTGGGAATAACAAAATGTGTGATTAAAATGGTCATATGTGACCTTTATTTTCCCTCCCTGTTGCCTGTATTGCACATTATCACTGCAGCTCAAGTTCAGAGACTGAGTTGTGTACCTAATGCTTCACAGTCATGCTGGAGTCATCACTAAGAGTTGAACACTGAAAGTTTTATGAGTTTATGTCCATGAGTTCAAGAAGGCTATGCTAGGCCCAGATGTGTTTGGTGTTCAGACTGATGCTTAGGGAAATCTCCTCAAACAAGGTAATTCTGCTGTCCTGAGCTAAGCAAAGGAAACTATTAATGTTCAATGAGAAAATTCAGAGGTGAGCTATGTGTTAGGAAATGTAGAAGCACACCTATTCTTTTAGTAGTTTTTGAATGCTAGGAAATCAAAACGTTGGAAAAAGATTAAATGCTTATTTTTACAAGCACACAAGTATAATGTAATATGCCATTAATTTACCTTATTTGGTGTGGTTTTAAAGTTTCTCTCATAAAAGCCAGTGATGTGAGACTTGTTTTCTGTGCTACCTTCTGTAGAATCCTTAGTTGGAGGAGCTGTAGGACTCTGGGTCATATGAAAACCATTGAGCTCTTCCTAGTAGCTAGAAAGTCTTTCATTTTCTTCTGTATTTATCTCCATTTCAGTTCTGTACTCAATTGATCCAAAGTCACCCAAGAGGCAGAAACAGGGTCTCCCAGATGGCAGCTGATTCCCTGGCTGTTCTGGATCTGGATATAGGACTTGACTATGTACTTCTTGGAAATGTATGGCCTCTCCAAGCATCCATCTTCCCTCTTATGAAATAGCAATAAAAGGAATATATTCACTAACATATTTCAGGGGTTAAGTAATTAATGTTTTGAGTAGCTTAATGCAGAAGCACTTTGTATGATTAAGTATTGATATAATTAATTAGTTTAGGAATTTGATAATGTCCTTTGTGGGCTCCTGCTGTGGTTCATTTAGAAGACTTCTGCTTGGCCTTCCCATGGGAGCACAAAGGACGTTGTGCCCTGAACACAACTACTGCCCTTGTTTCAGTCCCTCCAAGAGACAGGACACATTAGCTATTGATAAATTTCAGTTTAGTTGTAAAAATATTGGAACGCAGAGGAAATACAATGCTGCTCGGCAGGACTGTGTCCATGACTGTTCACAGTTCAAAGCAACTTCCTCTTTTCCTAGCACTCCTCTGAATCCTTAGGGCTAATAGATCAGAAGCCTGTCTTAAAGTGTACCTTCTATAATTCTTGATATATAGCATCCTGAAATAAAGCTTGGGAAGATTCTACCAAGTGTCCCCATCTGGTTCTTTGCTCCCCTTGGACTACTTGGGAAATGCCAAAGGGATACAGAGAGAGTCAGGCCTCATACCTGAATTCCCATCTAACTGCAGAAATAAAAATGTGGTTGTGCAAGTTTATACACCTAAACATTAATGGTTGAGATTTTCAAGCTGCTCTTCCCCCTGAACATTGCAGATAAGACCCTACTTATAAATGCAGTGCTGACTGCATAATGTCTAGTAACCGTACCAAGAGCAAGTATGGATCACTGTCCTTTTACTTTATAGGAGTAAAGAAAACTCTTTGGTAAACAGACCTGTTCTTCAACAAATGAGAGATAAAGGTGCAGTCCCTTGTGTGATAAACTCAGTAACCCTTGGTCATTCCAGACTCAGATTTTGGAGACAGCACCCTTCAGTTACAGGGGTAAATGTACATTGGATACAAAGAGTAGAAAATGAAGTGTAACTTTTGGTGAAACAATAATGCCTGCCCTGATTTTCCCACACCTTAAAGAGAAAAGGGAAGAGAGATTATTTCTTAATACAATGCAGACATATTTCTTTCAAGCTGAAAAACTTTTGGAAGTGTTATTGCTCGCCACCTCAAGGCCACCACACTTACAAATGCCTCAAGTATTTTAGCCACAGGGATAGTTCTCTAATGTCTGAGAATCATGACTCTCTAACTGTAGATGGCTAGCCACTTCTGAGCTTTAGGTTTAGCCTATTCACCTGTGCAAAGGCTGAAACAGCTCTGTTTTTAACTTTTGCCCACTTTTGAATCAGACCACTTGCCCTCATTTTCAGCTGTTAGCTCTCTGCCTGGTGGCTAGCATGATGGAGGCTGATTTCAAATTGTGGCTTCTAGATGCTATGGAAACAGAAATAAATATTTTTACCTTTTTTTTTTTATTTCATATTATGTAAGTGCATTAGTAACAATGCATGGCACAGGGAATGCAGTAATCGAATGTGCTGTGCAGAGCTTACTCTTTGTTGCTTAGCAATTAAATGTATGCACGTAGCAGCAGCACTGACAAAAATGCTAATAAAAGGTGACAAATTGTATCTCCAGAAAAAATTATACAATTAAGAAAAAAATATCTGACAAGATACAGGAGGAGCAGGAAATGGTACATATGGATAGATCTTGTCCCTCCTGAAGGCAAGATCTTCAGGTACTGACCACTAGAGGGGCTGAGATGATGGGAATAGAAGGTATCCACATTTATAGCATGGGCTACAGACACACAGTTGTGCAAACATCATGGTAAGGCTTTCTGTTGTTGTTGATGTTGTTCCTTTATTATTTGTTCATATTTTTATCTGTAAAATGTCTAGAAATGTTCTGTTTCCTCTGTTTCATTTTTCTCCTCAGTGCTCAGGTTTGCAGATTTTTCGCAGCATTTCTTTCTATCGAATTTCTGACTTTCCTAGCAGATGCTTGTGTCACAGTGTAAGATTTTATTTATATAACATGATGTAATCTATCGTGCTAATGTAAATAGAATTCTCTATAAAACTGGTTCTTTAAGAATACCAAACTGCTTCTATTTATTTATCTATTTATTTATGTATGTATTTTGAATTCAGAGTAAACATGAAGCAGAGGAAGTGCACTGTAGTTGCAATTCTCAAAAAAGCCCAGCATTTAAAGAATCCTTTCTTTGTGGGATTTGTATGTTTAACCTTTCACTCCTTCTCTCTTACCTTCAGTCTTCTAAAATCTGTGTCACTTGTGTTGTGCCCAGGAAGTGCACCGCTTCTTGGAGTGGTTAATACTGGTTGTACACTTGCTTTGCTGCAGATAAACACAGTCATCGGGGTTTTTTTAGAGCTTTTCCCAAACTGACTTGACACGTTGTTGCATGAAATTCTTTTTACTACATTCAAGGAATCATTTACAGGCTCAAAGTAATTACTCTTAAATCATTTATCAATGTCTGTGGTATTTAGAAAATATTTCTAGTTATGTGGAGGATTTAAATAGTTTTTCTTCTAATAATCCTTTCCAGCATTTCAGAGCTTTTCCTCATTAGATTTCTGCTCACCAAAGTGCTGATTCTGCACTTGACAGTCTGCCTGCATAGTGAATTGCAGGATCTGGGCCCAATTTTGATCTATTTATATTATAGTCCATTTCGTTTTAACTGAATGCAAGTACTAATTTGGCTTTACTTGCTTTCAGCATTATCTCAAGTTGTGCCAAATCATCAGACAGTCCACTTGGAGTTTGGCGGGCTTTGCTGAAGCTCCTGCATTTTTGGTCAAGTGCTGTTGAAAAAATGCTATTTATCAAACAAAAGTAGCCTAATTCCTTGCTCACTTCAACAATTCCAGTTCTCTATCCTGTATTTTAGCAAATAAGATGGACTCTGAATCAGTGCAGGTCAGGTTGTATTCTGTGTTAATAAAATGAATCAAACTTTTTTTAATTCATGTGCTATTCCTCTTAAGAAATAGAAATGAAAACATACAGTAAAAATAATAATTAAAAATTGGAAGATTACTCGACTTCTTTTCCCTGGGTTCTATGTGAGTGTATTGATAGAACAGTGAATGTGATAACTCTGAGCTCAGAGCAACCCCATCATATGCAAACAACAACTGATGCAAACAGCAAAAGGCTATTCAGTGAGATTTTTTTGAGCTAGTTCACCTTATGTTCACTTCACTTGTTCTGGTTGTTTTTTTGTTTTGTTCTGTTTTGTTTTGTTTTGTTTTGTTTTCCCCTAAAAGGGGTCTTTTAGCATTAGTTAAGGAGGCAGGAATTATCTCATACAGATGAAACTATATGTAAACCCTAAACCAGCTTGGATAAGGAAATGATACTGTAAGATAGAAAGGAAGGAGAAAAGCAACAGATCATTGTGCTGAAGTATCTTGTGTGCGTTTGGTCATGATCTTTTTAACAGATATTTTGCAACTTGTTCAGGACACTGAATCAAACATCCAGAAAAGGAAAGATTTGAATCCACTGGGATGAGATAAAATAAAATTTCCCTGCTTTCTCTCTTCCCTCTTCCTCCTACTCCAGTAAATGCAATCATGGCAAAATAAGCTTTGAGAGAATCACTTTGATTTGTGAAATACTTTTCTCCAAAGGCTGCATTTTGAAAGCTATTTCCAAATAAGCCTGTGCTATTCAGAAGCAACAGAAGTATTTCATGCTCTAGAAAGATTTTTAAAAACATATTTATGTATGCCTGCCTTCCCACGTTACCTGCAATGACATGAAAAGATGGTGTGTGCATGTGTGTATATATGTATGCATGTGTGCATATAAAATGCAATGGGAAAAGGCAAATACCGTATAGAATTGTCTACTTAAATGTCTGCCTGAAAATGTATGCAGTAAATTCTTTTTTAAGTAGCCTCCTCCTGGTGGTACCTTCACTCAGATTCTCACCATTCCCATGTAGTGTTCTGTAAATACCCTGTGAGAATGACTAGCAGAGAGGATGATCTTGCATAACAGGCAGCTGACTAATTTAGACCAGGAACATTGATCTACAATGACTGAAATAGTCTCAGTCTTTTTCCGATTGCAACATTTGAAGTTTTGTCATCGCACTCATGGATACTTGTATAGTTCAGTCTCCGGAAGTCACTGTCCATATATTTTACCGCTTTCAAGTAGATCAAGGAAGAGATAAACCATTACAAATATCACAGAAATGGTGGGGCTTTGTGTGTTGTATGTGTTCCCAAAACACAGAGGAGGCTATGTTAAAGTTTTGTAAACACACTCTACCCTATATCACTTCTTTAACATGTACCATAGCAGACCATCTTCTTCATTTTCTCAGCCTGCTACCTTGCCCTCCATATTTTATTCACCTTTCTGAACACTGTATCTTGACCTAAGCTGTTCTTCTCTTTTATCCAATTAGATTAATTCATGTTTTCATAAAAAGACTGCCTCCAAAGACTTATTGAAATAATGAAAGTCTGAGGTCCATCTCTTACCTGTATTTTCTTCAGTTTGAACCACCCAGGTAAAGCCTGGGAATGGGACTGTGGGATATGTTTCAGAGGTACACTAATGGTTCAGTTTTTGTGGCCATATAGGACACTGGTTTTTGAGACATTGATTTCAATCAGTGCTGGACACTGCAAAGCCAAACACTGCAAAGAGGCAGGACTTGCTCGAGGACTGGTCTGTTCTGGGTCTGAAGCCAAGGGATGAAGCTGAGCTTGCAAGGTGGGAATGTCTTTGAGCATAAGTGATTGCTAATCACTAGACCTGCTTGGAGGTCAGCTCCAGTGTTTTTGTTTGACTGCTACTCAACTCTTCCCATGGGTGTTTATACAGATTCAGTGCCATTGCATGTGTGTGATCCACTGGGATCCTTCTTTGACACCAGTGAGCTTTCTCTCCATCCATGCTCTTGCACTTCTCTTAGAAGAGACCTTAAAAAACTTCCAATGTGCTACATAAATAGACACACATCTTTATATTCTCTGCTACCACAAAAATATGATTCATCGCTGCCACTAATTTTGTTTTGAATAACAGCAAACTGGATCTGAAATCCTTCAGTAGGAAGAAGTCAGGAAAGAAATGACTGTGTAGATTGCTGGTTTTGTTTTAAGCAATGAACCTCTTAAAATAAACAATTCTTCATGAAATATATGCCCTTAAACAAAACCTAGAACTGTAAAATCTATTGCTTCTGCTTCTATTTATTTAGATCTGTACTCTTATTGCAAAAATACGTTTTAAATCAGTAAACCACAGAAAAAGAATAGGTTAGCAAATGGGCAGCCAGTTGTGCAATAATTTTTATAGGAAAAGGGGCAATAATTTTTTCTCTAGGCCCTATCCCCACCAGTATGTCTTGCTTACACTAATCAGCTCAGATGTTTAAATCTTAAATTGGTTCATATTAACTACTTATACCTGACTTGCAGAAGACATTCTTATGGAAAAGGTAAACTTGTTTGAGTCCAAATTTTCTTCTTCACTAACAAACACCAGAAGAAAGTAATCGGTAAAATTTAGGACACTATTGTGTAATATATGAGTAATCTGAGAAAATGTAATGTATAGACAGCAGTCTCTCCTTGCTGTGCTGTTGCTCAGATACACAGCTTGTCTGAATCTAAATATATTGATTTATAAAAAGTGCATGTTTGGTGATACATACCCCATAAGCCTGAAGAACAGTGAACAGGAAGAATAATATTGATATAACTCAATGTTGTGTATCTGAATAAGCCCTTATAGGAGTACAGTAAGCTACAACAGAGTTAAGCTTTTAAAATTACATTGCAATACATGTTTTGGCCTGTGACTGGGAGAAAAGGGCATTCAGAGACATCTACTCAGAACTTTTTCTTTTTATTTCTGATCAGTGCAGAAGAGGAACTCTTCTGTGAGAATAGCTGGGCACAGAGGCCACATCCCAGCAATGGAGAGGATAAAGTTAGACTTGCATATGATTTTTAAAGTGTGTGATTTGGTGCTCTTGGGCTCCTTATTGGTATTAGTATGTGGCTGGAGATATTTGTGAATTGGTGGACAGAAAATAATAGTCTGTTCAGTAGACAAGGCCTTTGCAACAGAAAGGATTATAAACATCCTGTTTGAAAATTATTTTTTAAAACATTTCTTTAACTTCTTATTAACTACTGGTGCTCCATTTCGTACTGAATATAGATGTGTATATCAAGGTATTAGGGGGAAATACTTTGGCTGTGTATTTCTCATGAGACACTAGTGATAAAGGAGTTCAGGAACCCTTTGCCTGTGGGACCCATTTGTGTCACCGGAATGAGAGTAAGCCTTAAATCTGTGTCATTTTATGGATGCCACAAAATCAATCTGGCAGGCTTGGCATGGGAGACCATTCGAGAAGTGGGTTTCAGGGAGAGATCGGTTTTATTTAAACTGCTCAGCCTTTGCAGAAGGTGGAGTGGGTGGGGTTTGCTCCCTCCCGCCGGACAGCCCTTCCCAGGCGACAGCAGCTTGGAACGCTATTTTGAGTAGGTGCTTACTTGTGAAGAAATAGATATTTCAGCCGCAGTGATGCCATTTCACTAGTTGAGGGGATATTTGCCTCTAGATGGAGCCGTCCACTTGCGTTACAGCGGAGCTGCTACGAGCATAAAGTCTCAAAGGTGCAGTGTCCCTGGCAGGCTGGTCGGCAGAGCCCTGCAGCCAAGCAGGTGTCCAGCTCAAGCGTGGCAGTGGGTAAGAACTACAGATTCTCCTCTGCCTGTCTTACAGACGTGGGGGTGGCAGAAGAGGCTGCAGGGAAGATTTCTTTGTTTACAGCAAAGACTTTTATCCCTGCTCCCATCCCTGGATATTTTCTTTCAGGCTTTCTCTGCTCCCTCTCCTTGTTCACCCCTTGCAGCTCACTTTGTCTCTTGACATCTCTCAGGCCTACAAAAGTCCCTTGTTCCTCTGCATCTTCATTGTCTCCTTAAATCCATCCAGCAGCTGTATTCTGTAAGATAATGACTTTTTTTATAGCTGTGTTTCCTTTATACTGTGTACTCAATTGCTACGACTGTAAATCTGCACTATATTTGTGCTTTAGGTAAAGTCGGGACGTGTCTTCTGTGTGTTTCAGCTTAGAATGATTTCTAAAGCATAACTCATAGCTTTACAGGTCATTTGATCCCTAATTTGGATTAATTTAATCTGAGCAAGGTCTATGCTTGTTTTAAATATTATCCCACTGTAAATTATCTTGTTTATGGGATAAGATGCTCTTCCATAGCTTGTAATGCTGCAGCTGAACACCTATAGGATAGACCTGACTTCTGGGTTCCCAGGAAGCTGGGACTGTGAATTTTCATTGTACTGGGTATATGTGTTCCCAAACAGAAGAAAATGTGTTTGCGTGCCAATCAGCTTGTAACATATTTCAAGTAGCATGATGTGACATACCTAATAGTTAGTATGCAGAGGTCACTTTATTTTTTTGGCATTTCTCCCAGGAATAAGACAGGAGCACAAGTAAGTAGGCAAGCGTAACAGAAAACAGCTTAAAAGTCAGAGTACCAATAAATATTAGTCTTTTGGTGTACTATTCTTCCACAGCTGCACAGGTTTTATAAGCTCCCACTAAACTGCTGTTCTGTTTTTGTCAAAACCTGGACACGTGCATTTACTAAGACTTCATCTGAAGGAAAACTTTTTTCACATTCTCATGCACACTGAAAAATTTTGAGCAGAGAACTGTTCAATATTTTCTATGACTTATATAGAAATTGATGACTATTTTAAACCAACAGCTGAGTCCTTTGAATTTCTAGGAAGTATTTTCCTCCCTCTTTAAGGCATCTAGGTTCCATGCATGGAAACGATATGTGAAAATGACCACTGATGATTTATTGTTTCATGTGATATGTAATGCATTAGCAAAAGTTTTTTATTCTGAAAGGGAGGGATTACAAGGAAAAGCTTTATTTTTCAGTTCAATTAAGAAAGTAATGATATGACAGACAGTATTCTGAGTTCTTACGGGTTGCACATCTGGTCTGAATATACGATACCAAATAAAAAGTCAGTATCAGTTCATATTTGATTTGCATTTCTGTCTTTTAAGATAAAAGTATTCATGATTTTGGGAAAGTTCCATCTGTTACTTTTGAGGGTGTTGCTTCAGTCCTTGGGGCTGGCAATTGTAGAAGAGATCATGTAGATTTGGGTGTTGAGGGGACTATATATCCTGCCTCATCAGCACGAATAAGCCTCTGATGGTGCTGCTTCTCTACAAACCATAGCTAAAGTTCAGTTTCATTCCTGCTTAAGGTTCCAAGTATTTTACCTCCATGTCCTGTATGCAGTGAGCACTGTCCCCTTCCTGAAAAAGGGGAAAAAGGTTCTCGGTGAAAGAACCTCAGTGAGTGTATTGAAGAGTAATATTAAGAACTTTCACCTATAGGGATCATCAGCAAAATCACATACAGGAAAAGGAAAATAACTGAACTGATAAAGAGTGCATTGATATCTGTCAGATATGTAGCCTGGTGACTAAAAGGAAATAGCTGTAAGAGGGTATTGAGGTGAAAAGAGGAAAAATAGGCTACTTGAATGTAGGAGGAGTGGCAGTGGTGGTTCAGGCAGGTTATCTAAATAACCGGCTATAGCAGGGAGCAAAATCACCCAGTGTGCTGGGAGGAACTTAAGTGGAAATCTACCTGAAGTAAAAGGATAAAACTAAGAAATGGTTTGTGGTGACTACTGAGGACACAGCCACTGAACACAATTTTAAAGAACTTGGTATACTGAGTGACAGTGAGTTCAGGAAATATTACAGGCTCTAGCCAGTTTGACATTTATGTAAGAATACTGAAAGGAAGAATCATGCTGATTGCTATAAGATAAAGGAAACAAAAAAAAATTAGTTTTACATATAGCTATTTCTTATTAGAATAGACAAGGAATTTAACCATGGAAGATGAACTTTTAATTTTTTTAGTACTGGAAAGATTGACAATAATGCTAAGCATATTCATCTGAATTTGCCTTGCTAAATCCTCAGCTAGTGCCTCTCATCTGGCATCCTGTACAGCGTTTTCTGGCTTTCAGCTTTATACTGGCCAAGAGCAGACAGCTGTTCCGCACACGCTGCTGAAGCTGGGGTCTACAATGCATTTCCACTGCAAGGCTTCTTCTGCAATAATTGTTTTTATATACAGATGTGTAATAATATGCCTCAGCTCAGAGTCTATACTTAAACAGATAAAAGCAATACAGCTAAGAGGCTTATAAACCAAAGAGATTATTTCTTTTTTGTCTGAATAATTTTGGTGCATTTGGTGAATTTTAATGCTTATGGAAATGAAAGATTTTATTGGAGGCAAAGAAAGTGTAGGCAGTAACCATAGTGACTTCTACACATATCAGCTTTGCCAATGTGCTTCAGTTCTAGACTGCAAAATCCTAGCTATCAAACATTTGTATATCCTTACTGGAAAATCACAATGAAGGGTTAATGCAGGGATGTTATTGTCCTTTCATAAGAAACTAGAATCACAGGAACAAAACAGTCATTTGCCAAGTTTCTCAGTAAGGTCAAATCTAAAATATGAATGCATTAAAGGGTGCCACCATGAATATTAATGTTATTGCTGGTGTTTTCTTTTGCATGCTGGCAGAGTTAAATAATCTATCAGTGATATCCTCATGCCACTTTCTGGCCCTTAGCCACTCTTAAAGAAGACCCAGTTTACAGATGTACTCGATAATCTTTTCTGAACTACTGCTGGAGGATTTTACTTCTTCCTCCATTCCATTGTTAATGAATAATCTTGCACACATTGTATTTCTGCAAGAAACATGAAACTTAATAGAAATAATCTACTGAAAAAGTATTTCTACTATTTTGTTTGCTATGGCTGAAATTGCTTAACTATTTTTAGAAGTCATGCTAAACAGTCATTTCACTGCACATTTCAACTGCTACAGCTTATGTTACAAGCCTCTGGATTTATTCAAGCTTAAAAAAAAAGATGTTAGAATTTGTAGTACATGTCAGCTTGGAAACTTTCTTTTGGGATGGGAGTGAGGTTCCCTGAAATGAAAATTTAGGTTTATAGAGGAGGCAGAAGATCTCACTGCTATTATATGAAATTGTTATACATTCGAGTATTGAATATTACAATACTGAGTATTTTATGTAATTTCATTAAAGTATTCAGCATTTTTTATAATAAAGCAGCAGTTTCTCTACCCCATATTGTGAATATTTTTTCCTGCAAAAAAGCAAGTGTTAAATATAATTGATTTTGTTTCTGAAAGACAAATTCAATTATTTTCTAAAACAAACCTTGTAAAGGTTGTGATAAGTCAACATACATTGTTGATTATTTGGCTGTGTGTAAATACATGCAACTGTTTACCTTTATTCTTTACGTTAGCATGTAAGATTCAAGAGACTTTGCATCAATATGTATTTTTAGTGTATATTGTGGCATCCAGTGTACCACTTTTCCTCCCATTGTCCTTGTACCATACTTTAATATCTAGCTCAGATTTGGAACTGCGGAAAGGTCATTTAAGTGCTAAAGGCTTTTCCACCTTTGAAAAACTCACCAGTGATATGCTCTTTCTTTAGAGACTGACTTTAAAAATTTGTAGGAGAAAATCTGCGTTCTTGTTGAGCTGTTTCACATACTCAGGTATGAGGTAGGGTCTCGGAAGAAAAGCCCTTCAAGAGGCTTTTGTAAAACAGATGGTAACAATCAGTCCTTGCTTTGAAGACCTTGCAATTTATTTAAACGAAACAAAAAGACTTTGTTTTCCTAATTGTATTTCAATGTATTTGAATGTGACAAGTCAGGTGTGTTTGCCTGAATGGCTTTATTGGGATTAATTATACCAAGATGCTCAAAACCTGCAATGAGTAACACCGAGCCCTATATTTTTTTCCCTAAGAGCTAAATCATTCCATCTCACTTAACTAATGTATTGATTGACTTTATCGAGTCCATAATAGTTCTGAGTTTATGAGCTGTGATGCCTGGAAATGGATTAGTGGCAGTGCCTATGATGAGATATGGCCAGAAGACGACTGTTTCGTCTCTTGGCAACATGTGAGGTTACAGAATTTGACTTTGTTTCACCTTCAGAACAACGCTTGTCATCTCAGATCACTCTGTATCAGCCACAACAAGGACCTGAACATGATGTCAAACCTCACAGCATGCTTTGACTTGAAAAAATTCAAACCCTGGTGCTTCAGCTGTTGCAGCACAGGACACAGTTAATGTTGCATTACATGGTTGTAATATTTGTGTACTGGAGGTATAATGTGAAGCAGAATTTTATTTACATACTAGACACTCTAGACTACATTTTTATTATTATCAAATAATCAAGAAATGTTAATGAGACCTCGTGGGCTGTCTCTTTCTCCTGGCTGTGACTTGGAGACTGCTTCCACGTGGAGCCTCAGTGTGTGAGGTGCCTCCTTTGGGCTCACCAGACCCTGAGAAAGCCTTTGAATTATCTGTAGCTGCTGTCACATGTCTCTCTCCTCCTTCCCCAAAATCTTGTTTATCTGCTTTTGCTTTTTGCTAGTGATTTCTTTTGGTTTCTTTATGGAAAGCCAAATCTCAAGTCTAGTCTTCATATTCCCTAGAATAAAACCTCACATCCTCCTTTTCAAGCAGAAGATAAGCTTGTATTATAAGTAAAGAATTTATTTTTCTAATTATTTTCTTTTCTTTTTTTTTTGGAGACATGTATATATATATATATATATATATATATATATATATATACACTCAGTACAGAGGTAAGGAGAGGAATCATATTGACTATTATTTCCAAGAATTCAGACTTACCATTTTAGTTGGGATATTTCTGACTTCAAGTTGTATAACTGGATAAGGCTCAACAAGAAGCTTGAGAAGCTGGTAGTTCTAGTACTTACCAATATCTTATTAATTTTAGTACCTTTGGCTGAGCATAAACAAGTAGCAAGCTTTTTGCTGTACAGATTTCCCATGTATAGAAAGAAATTTTACCTCTGTTTGAATTCCTTAACACATAGGAGCAAACTATTCCTGGTTATTTACAGTGCTCTGTGCAAACATGCAAACATTTACACCATGCATTTCAGATTGAAAACGTCAAACCAAGAAGTTTCAGTCTTTGCCATTTCTATCTGCGCATTTCATTATTGTCATCAATGATGGAAGTTCAAGCTTCAGATAAAATGAATGTTTTCCTTCCTTACACACTGCTGATATGTCATAAGCCTGCAATGCCACCCCAGAGTTTTTCCCTGAAATGCTGCTTACTGATCACATTTACAAACCCCCAATACAATTGTACTACTTGAAGATGTACTAGGTACTTCAGCTTGTCAAGGGAGAACAGATTTCTTGGCGTGAGATGTGGTCATCTGCAAGTCCCTTCCTCTTTGTTATATTTTCTCCATACTTTCTACAATGATTTTTTTTAGAACTGCACCTCCTGTTTTGTCATAGAGTCTACAGGTTGTCTTTCAAAGACATCAGAAATGCATAAAATTCAAAACCAGATATGAAAAAAATTGTCTCTCACTTTTTGTCTATTTGAACTTAAAAAAACTTGAAGGAGAATGAAAAGGGGAACTCAAGGCAAGGAACACAGGACTACATGTGAAAGAACTATGTTTGACCTGAGACATAGATCAGTAAACAAAAAGATAGAAAGATTAAAGCCTGTCATTTTTCACAAGTCACTGGTAACTGTTTTTACTCAAGACAAAAATGCTTAGAAAGCCTACACTAACATTCTCAGACCAGTGGTTTTAGAAGAAACATTACCTGAGAAAAATTTTGTAGGTTTGGTAAAAATAATGCCCCGTTATAAAGTCTGCAAAGTTGAGAAGCTTTGTAACTGCTCTAAGCTCTAAGATACAAGATGTTGCTAAGAAGAAAAAAGTGAAATTTCTGAAGGACACTAATTTTCTTTAAAAGAAGGCATTAATGATATATTTTTTGGCTCTGCTATTGGTATATGGTCTTTCAGGATTATCTTTCTCTTTGTTGTTATTGCTATTCTTCAACACCTGCATTGACGGGCAGCCAGATGCTTTTGCAGTCTTGCCTCCAAATGAGCGAGGAATTATTGTTCACAAAGCTGTCCTGCTCACAGATGCATCTTCCACTTTATTAATATCAGAATATGAAGAATTTGACATCCTTACCTGGAAGGAGCCTCTTTTTTCATGTCACAGGTTTAATGACCATACCATAGCTTTGCTCTTTGATCTTCACTGAAGAAAGCTGTCTCAATAAGTCTCCTGTCTGCCAATGGGAATGTTTAGTCACAATAGCTATAATTTATAGAGAATCCAGATCTGAAATGCTCAGAAAATTAGATTTTTGGACTACAAGGATGAAGCCTACCAACTATCCCCAGCAAACCATCTGCTTTCTACCAGGCATCCTACAGTATGGAGGTCTATGACAGAAGAAAGTATTTACTTACTGCTTATATTAAATTATTTTGTACAAACTTTTGGGCTATAAATGTTCCAGTACAGCTGCCTTTCAGAGCAGTGTGGAGTTTCACTCAAAAGGAAATGACTTAGTAAAATACACAGTTTCAAAGACAGAATGACATCAAATAGAACTTTTTACGCTTTTCCTCCAATCTCAAAAAACATTATAATGTATGTAGAAGAGTCACTAGATGCAAACTATGGTCACCCCTTATCGATCAACATTTTTGCTTTTGAAAAACAAAGCAAAGCCCCCCTTAAAAATTTTTAAAATTTCTGCTCTCAACTATTATAACATTCTTATGGAAATGAATGTTTTCCTATCAGAAAATGTAATTTTTTTATTTGGCAGATTTTTTTACACCTGTATTCTTATGGAGTGTGAAATTAAAATGAACACTCACAGGGTTTTTTGGGGATACCAGCGTTGCAGCTGGTGGTATAGAAATGAGCTTGTGAACAGATTTTTTTCCTGATTGTTTCAAGCATTAAGTAATAATTTATTGTGATTATTAATATTAAGAATTTATTTAGGTGTGATATTGGCAGTAGATATTTCTGACTTTTTGTTGGGTAATAGGATTTTGACGAGTAATTAAAAACTGCAGATTATTCTTCATTAGCATTTCTACATTATGACAAATTACATTTGGCCTTATGAGGCTGAAAACTCCCTTTGAGTTTCCACAGTGCTGTTTAAAAGCAATAGTGATGAATCTCAAAGGGGTTTAAGGAAGAATCTTTGCTTCGGTACAGCCATGTGAGGCATCCTTTAATAATGTCTGTCCAATGGATCCCATCAGTTCAATTCAGCTCCTCATGAGATTTAGGCACAAGTAGAGCTGGCTAAAAGAATGAGGATACACTTTTTAGCCCTTAGCATTTCTGATCTTGGCTGCAAATATTAGAAAGGATAGCAGAGTGAAATTTCCTTCTCCAAGACTCTTGCCTAATTTTCCTATTTGTTTGCCTTAAAAATAAGTGGAGATGCAAGTTCTTATAAAGCTTTTCTTTTTCTTTGTGTGTGTGATCCTTGTTGATTGACATGCACAAGGGTTGACCTGAGTAGCACCATTAAAAGAAGCATCACACAACATGCAATAGCTGTTTTCCTACTCTACTTCTGGAAAAGGATGACATGTAAGAATTTACTTTTTACTTGTACTGACTATTCATTGTTTTCAGTCTAAAAGGAAAGCATTGCAAGATGCTTTTAGCATAATTTTTTGTTGGTTTGGTGTTTCCCCACTAATTAATATAAGTTACAAGGACACTTACTGGCAGGGCTTCCTGCTACTCAAATCAGCAGACAAGCTCATTTAACTGAAGCAATTATTATTAAGATATCAGTAGGTGTTTTAGAAGGTAGCATCCTTCTGTCTCCTACCTTTCAGAATGGAGGTTCAATAACCTACTGGTCTTCTATGATTTAGGTTTCAGCTCTAATTAGTGGAAAGCCTAGATATTAAAGAAGATACAGTCTGCTTATTCTCTGCCCAGGAATGTGCAGATTTATCAGCTGGCCTTAATATCTGGAGAGATTTAGTTTTCATTTTTGCTAGAAAGAATAAGCCAAAAAAAGAAAGGAATTTCAAAGGTGCTTTAATGACATTTAGACTTATTTTTTTGGATATCAAGGTACTTTGAAGATCCCAAATGTAATGGAAAGAACTTAAGAGGGATAGAATATTCTGTTGTGTGGTTTGCAATTTTATCACATGTGCTTGCTTAGTATTAGGTGTTGTGGCTTATGACAATCTCCCCATGACCAAGTACAACAGCTTTCCTTTCAATGGAGTGACTCATCCTTCAGGCTCTTCCTGAGACAGTAATATGCTTGGGGTATTTTCTCACCCTACCTCCCTAAACAAATGGGAACTCTTTGGGAATGATAGTCCATTCTCTTTAGCACAATCTTTTATAAAACCTAGAAGCCTTTAAGCAAAGATGAGAACCATCAGGGCATCTTCCATGGGGCCATGTTTAACATCCTCCTCTGCATGGGAGTAAGCTCTAAGCTCATCACTGTGTCCTTGGTAAACTCAAAACTAGATTAAGGAAGAGTGGTGACATCCTTTGGCTCAGATTCTGAAAAAGATACTGTTTTAAGAAAGTGCACACTTTCCTACTACATCCTGGAAACAGCCTTAAAAGTCTTTGTACATTAACAACGAAATCTGACATTTGGTGTTTCCCAAGGCAGGACTGAATTTGATGAAGCAGTAATGAATTTTCTTTTAAGCTATTTTCTGTCTTTTTTTTCCCTCGCTTCCATTTCAGCAGCTTTTATCTAGCCAAGAGAGAAACTTCTGGACCATCAGTCTCAGTTACACTCACACACACTTCTACTTTCTAACTGTTTCGTGTGTTATCTTTATCTTTTGTCATGGAAACACATGGAAAATATTTATGCCATCTGGACACACAGAGTATATGCATTTCTATTTCCACCCAGTACTGAAATGTAGGGGTTATGATATCCAGAGTCAAAGCTGTGCTCTGTGCCTAGACAGCATATTTAGAAAGATCAGCTAGTGTTATCTTGAAGACAAGCATGGCAGGGAGAAGGAAAGAACCTGCTCATATGTAAATGGACATTCAATGCTCTGAAATTGTTTTCCCCATCGTTTTCAATATCTGAGGAAGGAGTTCTTCTCTTTAGGGTGCTTTTAGAAAAAACATTGACTTCTCTGTTTTGACATCATGGCTATGTCTTGGAGCCATGGATGCTGGGCTCAGATTTTGATTTCACCCCATCTAGACCTGAAGTGAGTCATTTTGGTACCAGTCAGTTCTGAAAGAATTGCTTTTATTATTAACATTTGCACTGCTTTGCCTTTTGGACCCTCCCTATATGTAATACTGAAATTTAGTAGAGGTTCCTGGCCCAAAGATACTATGAAGTAAAGGCAAGGTATAAAAAGGACCATTTACAGTGGATGGGCTGGATTTCCAGAAGTGGACTCTGTTTTGGTGGAAATCATCAGTGGAAATGTATATTAAGTCCTCTTGGGTTTTGCGCTTTTAAGCTTTAGTTTTCTTCCCCAAAACCCCAGCTTGACTGGCATTCTGGTGAGCGTTGTCCAAATATGAATGTGGATGGATCCTAATGTTATGTGTCTCTTCCTGTGTATTAAGAAGTTGTTTAGATGCAGCTCAGTCTGTTCAAAGCAGGAATAACTAAACCAAGATTTGTGGAGATCCTGTTGAAAAATGGCCTGAGGTAATTTTTTTTCTTTTTTAATCAGGGGATCTTCTTCTGAAGTTCTTACCAACTTCTGGCAGGAAAAGTATTAAATACAAAGTTCTTAGGCAATTTGCTTTAGCCTCCAGCTACAATCGAATCCCTTGGGGAAAGGGTGGGTAGGCAAGTGAACGCTGTGTCACCTTTAACTCTCCTCACATCCCTATGTGTTAAAGCAGGCAGATGGAAACTAATTTCAGTTATCTGTATCATAACATTTCCCAAATACGTACATTTAAGTGAATGATTTTTCCTAAGAACGCACTGATGTAAGAAATTAAATCCGTGTAACGAGTACATGAAGCAAGCCTGTCTAGCAGACTGGATTTCTAACAGTCCAAGGGTACTTTGATGCAGAGTTCATATTCCAAGCTACTGTGACAAGCAGCTGCTAATTCTAAAAAATATACACTAAGAGCGGCTAATTTATGCATCACTGAAGCACTGGTCCTTTTAGCTGTCAATGCATATTTTGCATTTGCAAGGAAAGAGAATATTCAGTCTTTTATTATTTGTTAAAAAGAAACTGACAGCTACACCTCTAAACTGAGAGTGATTTTGTTCATATCTACCAGTATCCTTGGTAGTGCCGAAGGCATTTGAAAAGGTGCCACTGCTTTGTCATTATGTTTCATCTGCCTTTACTACCTCTCTAGGATTTTTTCCCCAGTTTTAGGTGTGGGGTTGTTGTTTTTTTTTAATGAGCTCCACCAGACAGGTTTAATGCGTCTCTTCATTTTCAGTCTTTTAGATGATTATGCAGGATTCATGATATCACATCAGCAGAAGCTGCTGTAGATTGATGGGACCCAATCAACCACTCTGCCCACTCAATATTATAAAAATTTGTGTCGTCAGTAGTCATGACGTTTTGTAGGAAGTTGCCCATTTATGGATACTAGAGCAAATGATATCATCACAATAGGTGGCTCCTGTCTAAATAGGATCATTTGTGAAATAAGATTACAGGCATTTATCTGGGAAACAGGAGACAGAGGCACCTGCTTTATGTAATTGATATCCTGGGGAATTATTGTGTACAATAATCAAGAAAAATCTTCATTTCTAATTCTGTTATGTGGGAAAAGAACCTTTCTTTTTTCTGCCTGCATAAAACAAACCCCACTTCCACATGGAATAAGCTCCAGACCATGTTTTCTATTATGCTTGAATATATGGGACATGCATTGCAATCCTATGCTTGCCACACTGCTGCAGTATACTTGTTTTGCAGAGCTCTGTAGCAGGCTAGTCAAAGCTGTGACTAACCAGACCCTTGGATACATACTCTAATCTCTGGCCTTTATTTTTACAATGAATTTTATTTGTTCATTGATTGTATATTTTTTCTGATTTGTGAGAAGCTTCATGCTCTGTGTTTGGATGCTGACTGCAATACAGCAATAGTCTTTGATACGGTAAGTCAAAGATGACTCATTTCTTACTCTTGTGCCTTCAATTTATACTTTCTACAACACCAGCTCATCAGGTAGAAAATGATGTGTTAATTAATGTTGAAGTAGTTAATTTTCAACAGATGCTCTTCCCTTCCCTCCCCCCAGTACTTTGCACCATGTTTTTTTTCCTACTCATGAAAGCGATAGGTTTGAACTGTCTTTAAGTAAAATGCTTTTGCTGTGTTATTTTTAATAATACTGCCATCATTTTACCTATTCTCTAATTTCAACAATAGAAAAGAAAATAGATCACACACGGAGATTTGGAACTTAACATGTGATGCTGGAATACGATAAGTTCAGTTCAATGTTAACCTTTATTACAGCAAACACAATTCGAAAGACAAGAATCTTTTCGGGGATTTATACTCCAGATAAAGTAGAGGGGTTTCAGTTTTTATTTGAGTATTATTACATTCAGATACATCCAGCTACAAGAGCCTTTATTTTATGTGAAAGCAGTGGAGAGAAAATGCCTTACAGAAAGACAGTTTTCTTTGTAATGCAGTGTGCAGAAGATTCAGTAGTACTCCTTATCAAGTGCACTACAGGAGATAAGAGCAAA
Source organism: Empidonax traillii (assembly GCF_003031625.1). Lineage (NCBI taxonomy): Eukaryota > Metazoa > Chordata > Aves > Passeriformes > Tyrannidae > Empidonax > Empidonax traillii. Next base: position 493,366 of record NW_020955545.1, on the reverse strand, counting down.
AAACCCCACTTATTTGCTGCACAGTGATAGGAGCCTTTACATTATAGAAATGTTGCTAACAAAAAATGCTATCAAAAAGAAATATTCTTTAAAGAGCTTTAAAAATGTGCTGTGATCACACACACACACACTCTTTCAGATAGCTAACATTAATTGTACAGTAAGGGTTGATTTGATATAAGAATTTTTTTTGAGAAACCTACGTTTCAGCAGAGGTCTGGAAGATCACTGGGTTACTGGGTCTCTCCTTCAGTAAAATTCATTCAATCCTGCTTTTAGGATTGGCAACTTTGCAGCAAGTGAACAGCATTCAAATGGCTTGAAATGTTTCGATATAGGAAGTATTCTCTGTATGTATTTTTTCCCTCTCATATCTTAAACTTTTCAAAAGTAAAGGTTTGGGGTTTTCTTTTTTCCCCTGAGTATTAGCCCTTCTATTTTTGGATAAGCCTACCCAAAAAATCAATAAATTTGTATTTGCCAGTATAGGTTTCTGATGTGCAGGTAACATAGCTTGATCTTTAGAAGTTTATGCAGGAACAAAGCCACAAAGGAAAAAAAAAAAAAAAAACAAGATCTGTATGAAATAAGAATAAAAGTTCAGGCTGACTGTCATCTATTCGCAAGCTGTAATTGCTGTTGTTTTTAAATTTCTGTGGAGAAGTTTGAAGGTTTGATTTCTGTAGTACCAGCGTGATTATTTTACAGGCATGCATTAATATCAGTTCTTACATTAATCATAATTAGTTCATGGATCCATATCTTTCCCTGTTTCCCTGTCACTTGAGACAGACTACATCCTTTTTATTTAGCAACAAGTGACCAAAATGATCATGTAGTGCCCAGTGCAGTAAATTTTAAAAGGTATCTTCTGAAACATGAAAACAGTCAAACAATACTTTCACTAGGTGCTTAAAATCAGTGTGTTTAGCAAAGTTGGTGAGTACTGGCATTATTTTTTGAATGAAACATGCTATTTCAAATTGCTAGCAGGCAGGTGAAGGTACTTCAACACATGAGCATATTAAACATCAGCACTGTGCCTGACATTATCCTTTGCTTTTCCAAGAAAAAACACAGAATAAAGGCTATTTTGTTCAAATAGTTGCATAATGAGATGTACTTAATATGTTTCATGGAAGCTTTTTCACTGCAAATGCTTTTTAAAGTGATCTAGAAAAATGAAGACATTTTCACAGATTTCATTTATGCATATTAAGCGAAAGCTGAAAGAAAGTGGCAGATACTGAGTGCAGAGGCCAAATTGCATGCTCTGTATTTCAGACATGCAACTGTTATGCAGCTTAGCTGATTAAATTTCAAATATCGAGCGGTTTGCAGGGTCCATCTTTTGGAGAACAAAAATAAAGAAATTGCTATGTAGTCACTACTTTCATTAGTCCACCTATTTTTAATTTTTTTTTTAAAATGCATTAATAATTTTTTTCCAGTTTTGCATCTCTTATAATTTCCCACTAAAAGAAAGCAGATTTAGCAGCTGCTTTTCATAAATAATAAAATACTTTAAAATTAATAGAAAAGATAATCAACATAATTGGAGCAATAAGCATACTGCAGGGCATATAAATAGAAGTAACACATCCATTATGTTTAAAACAGTATATCCAGTTCTTAAATTAATTTAAAAAATATAGAGAAGAAGAAAGGGCTATTGAAGAGAGCATACGATGTTTCACTTGTGCTTTATCTAATAAGTTTTTAAATTATATATCCAGGAGTCACAGAACTCTGTAACATAGATAACATCATATTAGTTATGCTCCATAAATTTTCCTTATTATTTTTGGCATTCTCTTATTGCCGATGTGTTAGAAATCTCAGCCGTATTTTTCTGAAAACTTTTTGATCTATGTGTTTGGTAGTTTTCTACTTAATTTTATGCTCTCACTTTTGTCATTGCAGTAAGCTTATGTAGTTAATAATTTGGTTCTAGTTTTGAGGAGAAAACCTTGAATTTGTGCTGGAGTACATGAGGGAAAATCACAAGTAACTGGACTTCTGTACAGTAAGTTTCATGAGTGTAGTACAGATGAGACCAGATAGATGTCTCTGATGTGAATATAAAGGGAGTTAAATGTGCACACAAAGGAAAGAATATGGGATCCACATTGCTATTAAAAAAAAAAAATCCTAATAAATTATTCTAGAATAGTAAGGGAAATTAGCTGGCTTTTTGTACCAATTTTAAAAAGAAAATTCTGTTCATTGATAAGAGTTTAGTATAGCGCAGAGTCTATCATTTTCTCTGAATACCACCAGCAATACTTTTTTCCCTTTTTATATATACTTTAAAAATTCTGTCCAAGGACAGAGGGCTGGAGTACATACAAACCCATACAAACCCACACATCCTTGACTGAAGACACCACGGCTAAATTAAACTGAATTGCTTTTAGTTTCTTGTTATGAAATATAAAATATTCATACCCGCAGCAATGAAAGATTTGCATGGATTGGTCCAATTTGAATTACATCTGTCATAGACTTTAATTGTCTTTGACAGATGCACTTGAAAAATTGATAATAAAGCCTGAAAATCGTACAGGACAGTGTCAATGCCAGCAAAGCAAACAGAAAGTAGCAAAGTAGTTCTGCTTAGCAAGCTATTAATTCCTCTTAGGAGTACATTAGCAAGGTACAAATAGGATAACAAGTCTGTTACTGTCAGACAAACCTCACAGTAGAACACTTAGTGATGTATAGAGAAAACCACATAGTAATTCACAGATTTCTTTTACTGAAAGAAAGTGAGACTGCATCATAGTTCCCATTAACATCTTCAGAGAAATGATAGGCAAATAATAAATGTTACTGCAGTGTTTGTGGCAGCAATAATTACTTGCAATACAGAGTCAAAGATTTAAAGGTGACCACTGCCCATCAAAAGAAATAGAGAAAAAGATCCAAAGTAGAAAAATCACTTAAGGAACTCGTGTTTCCATGATCTCTGAGAAAAGGCATTCTTTGGCATTTGGTTCAAGTTTTAGCTGATCTATATAGCCATGTGTTGTTTGTCCTCCTAGTTCTTAGCACTCTATCTGACATTTGATACAAGACCAACATTTTCTAGGTGACCTGCCATCATCAGATCCTTGGTTATCCAGGGCTTGAACAGGCTTCTGCTGAAGCTGATGGCAAAACACTTACTGGCTTAACTGGGATCATGATAAGGGCTATGCACCATTTAATAACAGAGGCCAGAAAATGTCAGGCTGCTTTTTGCTTGTCAGATCCAGGTACTGTTCCTGTGGGCAGAAATCTCACAACAGTTCACGAAGAGGAAGAGCACTTCCAGACCTTGTATACTTTACCCCTGGAGAGAGGAGGGGCAAGGGCAGGCCAGGCATGTTGAGATAAATATTCCTGTAGTACAGGAATATTTATGGCATAGCTGGTGACCGCATGGCTTGGGGGAGCCAGGTACTGTGCTCTGCAGGCTGTGCTACCGAGGAGCAGCCTGCCTGCCTGCCTGTAGCATCACGTAGCACTCTCTGCCAGGACTCCGCTACGGTCCTGCACTTCGAATGCCAAGGATCTAAAAGGAAAGCAGGTGTTGGTGATCAGATGTTACTTTAGCACACATCCACAGACACTCCCTCACTGTGGCTGCTCCTCCACATGATGACAAGGAAACCCAAACGGAGCTAATTCATCTACAGAAATTTTACTGTGGGGTTGGAGTGGGAAGTGAGCTCAGCATTGCTTTGAGAAGTGGGCAGAGTTCATATGTTCTTGTTTTTGAGGCAATCAGTCACCTAGGAGGTTCTTATTCTTAGAAAGCTATCCTTTGTGCCGGCGCTCTTAGAGATGAGGCCTGGGTTAAACTCCCCCAAACCTCACATCCCTCACCATTCACGTCAGCTTTATGGCTAGGACAGTACACAAAACTCAGAGGCTCTTCTATACATTTCTCCAGAAATTACTTTTTAATCCCATTTTTTTCCATCTGTTTTTAGTCCTATAAATTTCATCAATGGCTCTTTAAGTGGGATATTGTCATTTGGACAATTATTCTTGTATCCCTTCCCCCTGCCTGACTGCTGAGAGCAGCAGGAAAGAACTGAAAGAAACTAAAGAAATTAAAGGCATATTTTTTCTGTTCACTTGGTGTGTTTGACAGCATTTTGTATCTATTCACCCTCATTGTTTCCTCAGTGCAATCATTTGGCTTCTTCCCATTTGTGCAGGCATAGCAGCAGCTGAAAGGAGAAAACATCTTAAACCAAGAGGAATAATACTGTTGTGTGATAAAGATTGGCAGGCTAAATAGCTAAATGTCATGGGGACTCTTGATTTTATTGATTATGTGGAATCAATGGTATCTTCCTCATAAATGTGTAGTCCATATACATTTTCATAGACTTAATACAGGCTTAAATTATACCTTACAATTAGACAATTAATTTGTGCTGTTGCTCTGAACTGCCATCTAAGCATTTATCTCCTCCATATTTTAACTTAAGTTGTGGCACCATTTCATTATTCCTTTAGCAGATCCATCTGAAGAGGTTCACATCTTGCCCACAGACACTTTTTCCTTCCCACTCTCTGCGTGAAGTGCACTCAGTTGTGCTGACTTGGCTCTTTCTGTGGCCACACTCCAAACCACAGCTTTGACAAGATATTCTTTTTCAAAAACATGCAGAGACAAGCTGAACAGGCCTTTTTTATGAATTATTTTCTTTTGTCTGTGTGTGTAGTGCTACTTTCTTTGCATATCCCGTTTCACAGTTCCATTTTAAGCCACGCTAGATAACAGTTAGGTTGATCTAGGAAAAGATCTGGAACTAGGAGTAAGACTAAGTTCCAGTAAGAACCTGTTAAATCAGATGTACAGCCAAAGAAATATTAACAAGCTTGATAAGCTTACCTGAGCTAAAGGCTGGATTCCTAACATGGATTGAATTCATAAGCAGTTCTCTCTTGTGAGAACTACCTGCAAGATTTCTGCAACCAATTTTGATACAGTATTGCTCTTCAATATTACTGCAGAACAGGATGTCTTTGTTATCGGTATGATTTCCATTTCAGCAGCACCTATAAAGCAAACGAAGGATGAGGACTTCATGGAACTAAGCACTGTTTGAGTAAGACCTTGTTTTTATATCAGGAAGCTAAGGTGAACCCCTGTCATTAGTGCTCACACTGCAGATGTCCAAATGTGTTCAGTAGGGTGATGAAAGAGATAGAATCCAAGTTTGGGATGGTGAGCTAACAATATCAGCAAACCTACTTAGACAGAAATTTTTTCTGAGACGTCGGAGGCACAGGACAGTTGTCAGCAATAGTACATAGTAGAGTTGTGCAGTCTTCTGTGTGTTCTTTAGGTTTCTTGCACAGACTCCACGGGAAGGTAGTTCCATAGCCATCCCTAAAATCCTATTGATTTTGGTTCAGTTCACACCTTCATGGAGCTTCACGGTTCTTACTATATTCATGTCAATGCTATCATTGTGTCTCATAACACAACATTGCCTTATAAAGAAGGCAGTAATAGCAATAGTTTGGGTGCCCTCTAGATGAAAATGAATATGAGCTTCCTCTAGGTTATAGTGTGCTCTGGGATGAAGCCCTGTGGGAAAAGGGAAATACTTTCTAATCTAGGAAACTCCTTTTCATGGGACTGGGCACATCATCTCAGCCTTTGGTGTTTGGTGTCCTTCCAGGCTTGTTGTAGTAACAGTTTAGTGGATCCCTTATATGCCTATTGTGTAATGAATGCCTGCTTATCATTCTCATGCATCCCAGATAGAATTCCCCAGATTTCCTATCTAGACACTTCACCATGGCCAGGCTTTGCGAACAAAGATTTGAGAAGGGCTCTACCCACGCTTGCTACAAGCGCGCTGATGGCTAAAGAGGCCAATGCGAGAGAGACAAGTCCGATTGCAAAACGTACAGCAGAGAGACTCCCCAGGTGATACTGATGACACGCGATTCTTTCTGCGTTGTCTTTTCTCCTCGAGAGTGATCCTGCGTGTGTTCTCAAAAGCAGCAGCAGCGTTATAGATGGTGTGTCTCCAGGCCTCCCGATTGGAGGCCAGGGTAGACCAATGGTGGTGATCAATATGGCCAAGGCTGAGGGATTGTTTCAGGCAGTCCTTGTATCTCCTCTTCGGGCCTCCTCTATTGCGGCAGCCAGTGGCAAGTTCCCCATAAAGCACGATCTTAGGGAGGCGATGGTCCTGCATCCTGGAGACGTGCCCTGCCCAACGCAGCTGTGTTCTCAGCAGCATGGCCTCAATGCTTGTGACTGCTGCCTGTTCAAGGACAGATGTGTTGGTCACATAGTCAGTCCAATGGGTGTTAAGGATTGTATTGAGGCAATCTAGACACTGCTTTGTATTAAACCCCTTGTGTCTGATCTGAGCGTGAAGGTTTATTGATACATCTATGCCTCAGTGAGCAAGCACTGATATATATTTATTATAATCTTTAGATTCATTCCGATTTCTCTTGTTCTCCTAGGATCTCACATCTCCTGTACCTGGTGTCACCCAGGAATGGTGTAATTTGTGAGCACAGACAGGCATTTGTTTGTACACACACACAGACATACACGCACATACATAGACACATACTTTCTGTTAGCCAGAAGAGCAGTACTGAGATACTGCCAGATAGCACAGTTATAGCAGATTCTGACGTTGCAAACACTATAATATTTTGCAGATATTTCATTCTACTACTTCCTGGTCTGCAGAGGCTTCAAAAACAGTCTGGCTAGCTTGTTGGATTTTTTTCTCTCTTGTGGTATGGGAGTGCTGCATTACACAAGGCTCTTATCACCGATGAACTGGCCATTCATCAAAAACCTCGACTTAAGAACTCCTTAACACATTGTACTCTTAGTTTCATTTTAGTTTTGAAGCACTGAGAACGCCAACTAGCCTGAAAGGTGCCACATGAACCCTACTGCATTGAGCATGAGAAGGAAAGAGGAGAAATCATATCCACAAGTAGCACAGAGACCTGGAAATGAACTCAGAGGTTTAAAATTGTATTTCAAAAGAATATTGCTCCAATGGTAATTTAATGGCACAACTTCTATTTTACAGATTTCAGTTTTAAATTCTAGTAACAGATATGAGGCGATCAACTGCTATTATTTTTTTTTCATATAGCAGTTTCTATTTTCTGAATCCAATATGACTATTTTTTCCCTGTCCCCCCAGGGTGAAGTAATTTTTTTTTCCTTACTAGAGTTTTCACTTATGTTAAATTGTCATAACAAGTCAGTTTAACTGTCTGTGTTCAAATGAGTTACTCTGAAAATAAAAGAGGCCACCACATTTGAATTTCCAGATAGCATACCATTAGGAATCCAATTTTGGGGTATTCACTAGGTCGTGAAAATGTGAGATTTCCATGGAATTTCATGCTGGGGGACTGCATAGTTCCTGATCATGTGTGTATGGTACCTGTGCCCCTGCTCCAAGGGAATTCAGACATATCTGATGTTCTTGAAATTTTTTCAGAGACCTTGAAATCTGTGAACAAATCAGAACAGTACTGGGCATTGAATAATAGAGATTCCTCTAAATAAATTTAAAAAAAAATTTAAAAAAAATAATGTTTGTATGGTTAAATTTAAGTGGTCTTATTCACTCAGCTGTGATGTGTCATGAACAGAAAAATAACAATTGAGAACAGGACTCCAAGCTACTGTTTTCAGCACAGAAGGGGACACTGATTACTGTGCTAGCAGCTGTTCTCTTTAAATGAAGGACACTTTTACAGGCAAGTTGTATAGAATAGGAGAGGAATAAAATAAAAATGTGCCCAAGTAAAGGGAAGAAGGGATCTACCAGACCTTTCCTAAGCCTACAGTATCAGTAGATTCAGACATCTAACTGAATATTGTACAGGTTGGTTTCAAAATGAAGTTTCTATAATTTTCATTTCCTTTTTAACAAAAGTTTATAGTAGTATATAGTATCAGTAATATAAATACCCCAAGTTAATGTGGCATTTACTAGTGGGCAAAATTGGATGTAAGATTACTCTGATGTCCACCTAGGAGACACAAATGTGGTTCTTTCTGCTTAACACATTGCCACTTAAAGCTACAGCCTTGGCTCCTACTGACTTATGAAAAGTATCTATTAAAAATTATATTCATGCTGTTATGGGGTAAACTGAGAAGCCAGGAGAATCTTTTAGCTTTTTTTCAAAAGTTCAAAACCAGGATACACTCAACATTAATGATGCTCAATGAAAGTTTTAAAATACATGCTCTAGAATTGACTTGGTTTTCCTCACACATTTTATGCATCAAAAGGGACCTAGACAAATCAGAATTATAGCAATCTTGCATCAGCTGGAGACTTTTTCCGAAGACTTTTTTATAGCTTTCTTTTCTCTCTGTTAAAACAAGAATGAAAAAAAAAGTAGTGTTTCACTTGTAATGGCAACATGAAATGAAAAAAGAGCTTAGTATATTGCAAAAATAAAAGATATTGGGCAGATCTATTGTGGTAATAAGATATGAGTGGCATATGCTGTTGAGGGAGGAAAAAAAAAGTAAGCTCCTTGCCCAAGAAGTAAGCATAAATCTTAATTGAGAGGTGGAAGATCCTTATTTTCAGCAAGATGACATTGATTCATGTAGATTAATAAGGATATGTTTATAGATCATCTCGTAAAATCTGAGATCTGGTCTGGTGGAGGGGTTAGTGACTTAGCATTTATATGAAGCAGATTATCTTTTGAATTGCTAAGACATTAGTTTAAGTTATTCCAAGTTTACATTGCTGTAACTAAACCTTAGTCTGGAGAGTTGATTTGATTTCCCTGTGTTAACTTGGACTAAATTGCTTATTCGCACAAAATGGCCTGTTTGCCTCATGCTGTGCTCATGGAGTTCTTTCACTTGCCGCTGATGTACTACAGGGTAAAACATGCCTCTTCCAATACCAAAAAGAGTTGTCTAGGCAAAAGGTTGGAACGCCTTTCTCTAGACTAATATAAAAATCCTGCTATATAACCTTGATGGGAGCCTGAAGAAATTTCAAGGAGCAGTGTATTCTCCACCAATCTCTTTAATAATTCTTTTGAATATTGTTATAAAAATAGATAAACATTCTTCTGTTAACCTCTAATGTAACTTTAGTTATAATTACAAAACTCTACAACTGTGATTTGTTTTTGTATTGATGACTTAAAGCAGTACTTTTTATTTAATTAACAAAATATTTGATGTGATGCTGACTTTATCTCCAGAAGAATGTGTATTTCTGATTTTAGTCATTGTGGCGGGTTGACATTAGCAAGCTGCCAGGCCCCCACCAGCCACTCTCTTATTCCCTCTGTGAAGCTGTTTATGGGATGAGAAAAAGACAGGGTAGGTCACTTACCAATTGCCAACATGGGTAAAACCAACTCAGCTTGGGGAAATTAACTTAATTTATTGCCAATTAAAAAAGGTTTGGATAGTGAGAAACAAAGAGTAATGGAAGCAACACCTTCCTCCTGGCCTCTCCTTCTTCCCAGGCTCTACTTCATATATATATATATATATATATATATATATGAATATATAAAGTAGATATATATACCTGACTTCTTGGCCTCCCCCACCCCAGGCAATGGGGAATGGGGATTGATGTCCATCCATCAGAACTGCTCTCTACCACTCCTTCTTCTCAAGCATCTTCTCTGACGTGTGAGTCCTTCCATGGGCTGCATCCCTTCATGATGGACTTGCTTATGTGTGGGGTCTTAACAGGCTGCATGTGGCTGCTCCACCATGGAGGCTGCTCCACCACGATCCTCTCTATGGGCTGCAGGGGAATCTCTGCTTTGGTGCCTGGACTACCTCCTCCTTCTCTCTCTTCTCTCACCTTGGTGCTCACAGGGTTGGTTTTGGGATATTTTTTTGCAGGTTTTTCTCACTTATTTTTTCCTCACAATCTTTTATTCAGTGTTTTTGCCCTTTCTTGCACACACTTTCCCCGAGGCACCCCCACCTTGACTCAGCCATGCCCTGTGGTGGGTGGGTCGGAGCTGTCTGCAATTGTCTGTATCTGACATGGGAGGCTCTGGCCTCTGTTTTTGGAGCCCTCTCTCAGCCCCACTGTTGGTGCCCGGACAACGGCATCCTGTACCGTGCTTTTTTCTTTAAAAATGTTTAAAATAAATATTCTTAATATATTTGATTATCACAGTATGGAACAGCAGTTTACAGAGCCCAAGATGTGTTGTAGGTGTGGTGTGTAGAAGAACCATAAGAAAATTCAATCATGTAAGTTTTTCAACAGTGGCATCCTTCCTTTTCTCATGAGACAGAGGGTGTGTCAGGCAGGCCTGCCTAAAAAACAACACCTTGATGTGAAATTTCAAAGTTGTCCCGAGTTTCTTCTAATTAAAACCTGATCTATTTTATTCTGTCACCTTTGAAGATTTCATTGCACTTACTTTTAAAAGTGTCAATGAAAATTTCCAGGGGAGGAAACTCAGTTTCTCATGAAGTATTCCAAAATAGCTATATTTTGATAAATTTCATAGTGTTTCAGTTACTAAAAATGCTTTTTAAAGTATTATACTTATTCTAGAGAAACATCCTCCAGTTTTACAGTGGGGATCAGCTATTTCAAAAATGTTTCTATATGAGGAAAAATATATTTGCAGAGGCAATAAGATTCATGCCTTCTTTTTGTCTGTCGTTGATATGGTCCAGTCCATGAGAGGTTGTGTGGCATCTAGCACAGCAAAAAATCAGAGCAAATGTGCATCAGAGCAGCCTGTGTGTCTCTCTGCTCTCATCTCAGCCTACAAAGACGGGATGGGACTCTTCCCTTACTGCTAGAGATGGGGCCAGCCCCTGTTGCTCACAGGGAACACATTTCAGATTGAGGAGAAAAGCCTTGCTGGCAGGCAGCTGGTCTGGCTGCTTTTGTAGCACTGCACTGCATCCTGTCCTCCAGGAGCAACCCTTTTGAAAGGGTCACCAGGCAGCACATCTCCTTCTTTGCAAGTGGAGGTTTCACCACGTCCTTGGATGTGGGTTGCTCCTCAACCTACTGGTGCAGATTTCGTTCCAGATCACTTTGACTGAAACTCAGTAACAATGCTGAGTTCCTTCCTGTGCAGTGCAGACACAGAGAACAAATGGGTTCACGTCTTCAAAAAGGTCCCATGGCAATGGTAGAACTATGCAGTTGCATGTTTTTTAGGTGTCTGCTGGCAGTGACACTTGTGTAAATCCACAAAAGCCTATAGATACGTGAAAATGTAGCCTCATGTAGCCTATAGATAAATGAAAATGAACAGTGGGCTTAAACTATGATTTTTATGAAACCAAGCCCAAAGTAAGTATCCAAGAAAATGGTATAATTCCAAAAGAAAGTTAGACACCAAGAAAAAATGCACTTCTGCTATCTTGGGACTATCCTGATGACAGTAATGTAGACAACACATGCAAGTGATATGTATCATCTGTGAGCTTGTAATGCAGTTAAACTATCTGAATACACTCATACAGGACACAGTACAGTGTGCTCATCCTTCTTAGCAGGCATAACGATGTGCCTTCTAAAGAAGCCATCACCATGCTATTCCCGGTGATTCATTCTGCTGTGGCACTGAACTGCAAGGTGGAGATGTAAAATATATAGTGCTTATTTTCAATAAATGCCTTTTCTTTGTACAAATCTTGATTTATCTATCTAGCACTCTTTTTATTATTGCTACTAACAAATTCTTCTAAGAAATCTCTGATTTTGCTGCATATCTGTCATGCAGTTTCAGTGGGACTGACCCCTTTTTCTTAATGCGACTTCTTATTAGTTTTTTTTAAATATGCCTTTTCATCAAGCATAGCTATAACACTTACTAGTGTGAAGAGATAATAATGAGGAATACAAGTGAAGAAGGCCTGCACTGTGGTGCAGTGATGGCAGGAGATCAAGATGTTGGAGAACTGTGGTGCACGCTAAAGGAACCTCTGCCTTAAGCAATTCTACCTGTGGAATAGCAGTACTGATTTAGAGCCAAACACTTATTTATTGATGGATTGATTGACTGATCTTATTCATTAGGCTTCAGGCTTCAGTCTTGGTCAAAAGCCTCAAACTACGATGGATTGTCTTTCATTTATTTGATGTAATGATATTCATTTAGTCAGAATACTGCAAGTTAAGGAGGAAGATGTTAAGAAAAGTAGCTCCTGAAGGTAGACTAATAGCTTGTATACAGACAATTAAACTTACAAGAAGATGCACATGGTGCAGACTTTCTCTTGCCAAAGTTTGACAAGCAGGCATTTCCAGATTCTGGACAAAAATGTTGCCCCACACTGTGTCAATCTGTCTGTGCCTAAGGCTGACTGTCTCTTGGATGCATGGTTATTCTTTAATATCAGGAGCTTTACTCAGGCAGAATTACTGTGCAACATATTGTGCATCACTGTGTCTTGCTCAAAGTGCTTAGGGATAAATGCAACTCTGGCAGGAAAATTACTGTGTTCCTTTTCTGCTTTATTTTATTTTAATTATGGAAAGTAGTAAGGTTGTTTGAAGCAACTTGCATTAAATATACAAAACGCAAACCCACAAACAAACTCACCTAAAACTGCTCACAATATGTTATATGTTAAAGTGATAAAATAACTGAAGGAAAAATATTGCACTATGTTGTCCTGGATGAGTTTAAGAAATATATTGTAAAACTTTTATATTTACAAAATCATCTCTCCTTCTAAGTAAAAAGTGTTGCCTGAAATTTTTAGGAAAGAACATGACCTTGCAATGTTTATCTAAACTCACCGAGTCCTTGATGTTATCCATTGATGAAAATATATGCACATATATGTGTATCTATGTATATGTATACATATATATAGGAACAACCTAATGTGAACCTGTTGGACACTACAGCAACCTGCCTTATCCAAGCACATCTCTGAAGTGAGGAAAAATCATTATCCTTATTTTGAGAATTAAACAGAGGCTCTGTCACTTCCCTCACGTCCCTTAAGAGGCCTTTGGCAAAGTATGAAATTAAACCCATTATTCATCAGTCTTGCACTACAGCATAACTGCTGACCTGAGTGATGCACACACTGTGATATTCTTCAGTCTTTCATAAAAGTCATTCACCATTTTTTCCCCACATCTGGTAACTTTATGTGACAAAATTCTATGATGGCCAGCATGGCCAATATGTTTTCTCTAGTAATTGTGCTAAAACTTCATATATCCTATGCTGACTGAGGCAACCTCCAAATAAATTGAATCTCTGTAAAATATGGGTCTGTGTGCATCTGTGGGAACAGAAGATCTGGCAGAAATCTTTGACCTCACTGTTCCTAGAGCTGCGATTAGGAAAATTCAAGTGTGACCCTGCTGCAATATGTCTAACATAGTTCTGGGACCAACCAAGTTGTTAGGATCATGGATGTTTGCTACATAGACCTGAACTATTTAGGTCTGGGGATAGATTTGCCTCTTAGCTGAGCTAGTGAATGTATGTATGGGTCTTTTCTGGTTTGTCCAGTGTGCAAGACATTTTCATACACGCAAGTAAGCATAGCACATTGATTCATTTCTGCAAACTCAGTGTGTTACTAATGTAAAAATCATGATGAAGTTCCAGCACTGCCCGATACAGATATGTGCTTTTGATGCAATTGTTCTAATGTCAAAGAACACCCCTATAAACTCTGATAGAATAAAGCATTTAGTCAGAGGGTTTGGATAGCCTCCTATAAAGTATCGTACTTAGTAAAAATAAGTGTCAGTGTCAAGCATGCTTGACGGATAATAAAGACTTTAGCGGGTAAGGTATAACTAAATTTGTCATGAAATATGTCAACACCATTCCATCTAATTTAGTTTAGAATTGCAGTAATACATGATCACAGGGTACACATCAGCAAATGTGTATCAGGTGTTGTGGTTCACTCTTTTTTCTGAGTGTTATTTCTTAATGACCCTTCAGTCTGACTTTTATTAATAAGTTGCACAAATAGTAAAAAATGTTAGTCATTTCCGTTTCTCATTGCCTTCTCTGGGAAATGGATAAGGGATACAGGAAAGGGGAAAGGAGACTTCAGACTGTTGTATCCTTTCCTCATTTTGCATCAGTGTCTATAAGGAATCAGGAGACACAAAGTTATGATCACAGTGAAGGATGCGAAGCTGGAGTACTTAAGATCACCCAACCCTTTTGTCTTTTCCTTCAGACGTAACAAAGAAGAGTTTAAGAGATTCCCTAAAGGAGTAGCCTAGCATTATGTTCTTCAGAAAAACATGCTTTTGTTGGTATCTCTTTTCCTAAGGTAAATGATTCTTGTGTGAGAAATGGGCTTAGCATCACTAAAACTGATGATGTGGACAAGAATGGCACACATAAGCAAAAGTATATGATGATGTTAGTGTTTATCCAAAATCCAAAAGTCGGTTGCAGGGCCATTGTATTAGTCCACATAAGAGCAAACATAAATCCTATATTTTTTTAGTTCTCATCCTCCTTAGTAAAAACTATAGCAATGTTAACTATTTTTCATCATCTTCTGCATCTCTTTTAAAATATTTTTCTTTTTTTACATGTGTATCAATCAGTTTTAACTTTTTCTGGAGACCCTGCTCAGGCAGCAGTTTTTGGTAACTGTCTGAGTGCAAGTTCACTGCTTTCAATTCAGCTGCACAGATTAGAGAACCTTTAGTGTAAATGAGTGCGTATCAGCTCACACTTCTCTGAATTTCCATCTTTTCACAAATGCTAAAAAGCACAGGTGGACATAAACAGGTAATAATCACTCTTAGTGCCATTCTTCTGTTTTGTATTAATTTTGACAATTGACTGGAGGATGCCATGTTTTGTTAAGTAAAGGATTGTTTCTGATCTTAGGTGCATCTTGATGCAACTCTATGAGAGCTAGAGAATGAGTCTGTATCCTCTGGCAGAGCTCTAATACTTAGTTTACAGTATGTCCTATGAATATTTTTTTCTAACATGGGCGCTCTGTACAGAACTTGGTTATATGTGACATGCACACTAAGAAGCCCCAGAATAACTCTTTTCACTTTTTTTCTTTCCTTCCCACTCACTGATACATCTTTCTAGAATTGCTAATTCTTGTTTGCAGCTGGGAAATCTCATAGTTTTCATCCATTTCCTTAATCCTTGTCTTCCTTAAAGTGGCTAGTTGTTCTGGAAGGGTTGGACATCATTATGGCATCTTGGCATGCAATGTCACCAGGAAAAGACTTGATTATTCTGAAAGACCTTTGCTCTTTTGGTGTCTGATGTGCACTGTCTTGATTCAGCCCTCAGAGAGGCTCCTAAAACTGCAAGAACCTCAAGCCAAAAGTTAACAGCAGTTCTCAACTTCAGTTCCCTTGCTTAGCACAAGCAGGAATGTATATCCCTAGTCTGTACCCTGGGCCTTGAAGGCATCGTGACAGACTGTCTGCTCTTTTGTGAAAATGGACAAGAAACAACTTGATGGGGAAACTGAAAACTGATAATTTCCTCAGCATTGTTGTTTCAGTAGAAAAGGAGATAGAGTTATCTCCAGCACTGGGGAGCTTCATGGATAAGGAATATCTGCCTTTTGGAGAGGAGAGGAGAGGACAGGTATGGGGTCAGTTCTGTGGGCAGACTGTCCCTGAGGCTTCAGTAGCCAGTTCAGGGCAGAAAATCAGGGAACAGCAACCCATCCTGTGAAGCTACCAGCTAGCACAGGTCTCTTTGTCGCATATGAAAGAACCCTCTGCCTATAGCTTCAGGTCTGGCATATGGAGATGAGCCTTTTTTAATCCATCCTGTGTGTGGGTTCAACTTCTTAAAAATAGTTGCTGCAGCTGCACGCTGTGAGTCTCTGTTCATTTGAAGTAGGAGGGCTGCTGAGCAGGTTTAGAGTGGTGTCTTATTGAAGCTAAGTCTCCCAATTGCCTTTAATTCTCCTGGGGACACCTTTTGCAGAGGCCAGGATGCGGTTCTGCATATGAGCCAACATTCATATGAATGCATAAACACTGTTTCCTAAGCAAGTGTGAAAATGGTACCAAGAATTAAGAGCACACTGAATAGAGCTTTCAATTATTCATTGAGACCCTACTTCTTTATATACCTACTCTTTGGTATTATAGTTAGAAGTGTAACAATGTGTTTTCTACAGATTTTATGGATTAGAAAATCATAGGATTAGCCAGTCCATAAATTAATCCTTATGTATGTTAAGTAATTCACCAGAAAACTGGATGCTTCCTATATGGGAAATGAATAATTAATTTTGTTTTCCTGGTTAAAAAAGATCCCTCAGGTGCTTTTCTGTTTTCTGCTGAAGCTGAAATTTTTAGTCCTCTGACAATGTCTTACACCCTCCAGTATGTCTTGTTTCTATGGAGACACCAATGAACTGCAGCTTGCATTCTTCTGCATACCAGGTTGCTTCAGAATTTTCCCAGTGCTTCACTCTCTTCTTTTTTAATTAGAAATTAATCAATAGGTTTGGTACTCTGGTCTCATGCGCTCACATATACACACACAGGCACATATGATCCCTGTGACTGTGAGCCAGCCTATAAGCACAGTGTATGCTTTCAAAGTTTTAATTTAGAGAACAGCACATTGTATATTGAGGCTTATAATACTAGAATGGCAGTGTGGGAAGATAGATATCTTGTATGCAGTAGATGAGATGGGAGGATTTTATGATACTTCATGCTTTTTAAAAATAGGAGGGATGTGTGGAATTCTGGCATGGACTTAAAACATGTTGGGCTCTTTGAATTCTATGTTCTTAATATTATCTGAGTTATTGTTTGTCCTCATTTTCTGCCCCCTCTCCCTTAACTTTTATGTGAAATTTTGCCCCCTATCCCTTCCACCCCAAACAGTGAATTATTGCAGGATGGTTCTGTAATCTAATTATCTGAGCCATATTGTTCCTCCCCCTGTGAGCACAAGGCTTCCCCTTCAGGACAGTGGGAAGTAAACACTTGTGTGGCAGAACACAATATGTTAGCAAACAGCATAAGAAAGAAATTATGTAAATTACTTTGTTTATTAATTTAAAATGTACTATGAAGTAAACAGTATTATTAATTATCAAGAACCAGTGAGATTGAAATAGTGCCAGACTGGAACTTGTATGCCACTGTTAGTGAGCCCTTTGAAGTTAATAATAAGCCTTTTCTTCCTGCAAAGTAGTCTAAATTATTTTCCCCTGGTTAAATTCAACAGGCAAAATCGAATGAAGCTGTGCTGGTGCCCTGAGTTTTTTTTTATTATTATCTCAAATGACACTGAAATAAAATACCCAGTAACAATTCAAAATAGCAGTTGCAGAGGCCTCATAACAGATAAATGTTTATGTAAACCACCCAGTGATGGCAACAGATTATATCTGATGTTCAGTTTAAGTGCTGAGATGTATCCTGGGTTACTTTTTTCTCATTTTTTCTTTGTGCTACACAGCATAGTGTCTCCTCTTGCTGTCTCATATGTTCATTGTGGTCTCCTCTAGACAAAGAATATTTTTTTGGCTTTCATTTTTTTTAAACTACTTATAGACTTCTGAAGTTAATAGTAGTTCTTAATTCTACTTAAGCAGCTAGTAATCCGGTTAAAAATAAAGACTTTAATGATACACCCCTGACTAGTATTTCTTTTCAATATGTTTGTATTTATGCTAATACATGCATACATACAGATATATGTATTTTTGCATTTTGTGACAGTTTTTATTATCAAAACCAAACAGTGGAAAAAACAGTTAAGATTTTATATGAAAAATTTCAGAAAGAGTGCTTAGTTCGAAGTCTATGAACATTTATTGCACTCTCAATTTATTTCAACTATTCAGTATTTTTTGTTAACAGACAAAAAATAAGGTTTAACCTCTAAAAGGACTAAAGCATTACTCCTTTCTCAAGGATAATAATTGTAGCTATGCAAGCTAGCACATAACGGTTAAATATATCCTTGCTTTTGACAGAAGCTAGTGGAGTTGGAACAGGGATGAACATAGCTTATTAAATATAGCTCTTATGAAGACTGCTCTATAATTACTGTGACTTTTCTTTGTATCGTTATGATCATAGGCTGATGAAAACAATGAATTGAGCCCTTCAGGAGGCCGAGAACTATTCAGCCGTATAAAAAAGATCACAGCTATAGTAACAGCCCTGTTACTTTTCTTTGAGTAGTCTTTGTAAATAATACACTGTAAAGGTTAAATAGGTTCTTTCACTGAAGCTCCTTCCTCCACTGATGAGAGTTAAAAATTTAGAGGAGAATGCTCCAAGGAGGATCAAAAATTTCCATGAAATTTCATATATATCCATGAGCAAAATTTTTTATATCCTTGTTAATTGATACAACTTTTTAATGTATAAAAAGATATCTGCTGAAATTTTGAATGTCTGAAAGTGTTTTCTGAGATGAAAACCTCAGAATGAAGTGACCTATATATCCAAAATATTATGAGTACAAAAATGCCCAGTTGTCCTTTGCTCTCAGCTCTGACACTTCTCAGATCCAAAATAGTTGTGGGGATCTGAATTCAAATATTTTCCACCTTTTCTAAGCCATGAGATATTTCCATGCTTTTCATCCCTGAAAGAAGAACAAATAGCAAGGGTATATTCTTTTGGTCGGGATTATATCTGTTCTTCCCAGGTCTGTGTTGATACAACTGGGTAGGCAGCAGACCCCAATGTAGCTCCTCTATGTAATGAACTTGAACTTTTCAGCGAAGACCTTGGTCAGTGCTAAAGTCCACTGTCTTCAGGAGTGCCCTTGCTTGTGAAGCTTTCTCCCTTGTGTATTTACTGATAATTAATTTTTTAGAGGGTGGAAATTTGACACTTAAAACTTCAGCTGCTAGTGTCTTCTTAGTAATGAAGATTAATAATTTTCTTATTTTTAGATTTCATAAAGCAATTCAGGTTCACAAAAATCATGCAGTATTTATTCCAGACTTCCAGTATGAAGCAAATATGAATCAGTAGTTTCAAAGATGAAGTTAGGGATTAAGAATCGTTGGTATTCACTGTTGCGCTTGCAGAGCTGGAAGGCAGATAGGGCCAGGCACGTCTGAGATCAGGGATGGGTATGCCGCCTTTTCAAGCAACCACTTGACAACTCCTCCTGCGAACCAAGCCAGCTTTGTATTAAAGATATAAGGTTCGTTGCCTTGGCTACATGTACTGAAAGACTTATCTGAAGGCTCACATTCCTGATGGTTGTTATATCCCTTCTCATTTCTGGCCTAATTTATTCTCAGTTAGTGTGTTTGCAGGTCACCAGTAACTGTATAGGTAAAATAGGTCTTTTTCTTCTCTGTTTATGTGGGGGTTTTTTGATGTCTAACAGACAGACACCTCTTGTGATTCTCTCAGTTATGCTGGAAGTGTATTTTGAATTTTTTGTGTCTGTGGTACATTCATAGATATTCACATTATGTGTGTCTAAGTAAATAATATTATCTATTTAATATTATTTGTTTGATATCACGTACCCTTCTCCACAACTTTAAAACAACTTAATTGCTTTAGCAATTGCATGGAGTTAATTCAACTATCTCAAATCTGCATGGGTAAACTATAGTATGAAATAGTGAGTAAGAAGAGGGAAACAAAAAGGAGAACTGTAGTAAATAGTTTAAAACCCATTCTGAAGCAAATCCAAACTTTACAGTAGGTTTGGTTTAAAGAAGAGCAAGTACATAAAGCAGTCAAAATTTTGTGTGTCATGGTTTCCCAAATGACTTTCTGGTAATGCCGCTATTAAATATCAGTCAATTGAACAAATAATAACTTAGCAAAACCAATTAAAGGGATTGATTTTGACAAATGGACTTTTAGGCTTTGCTGCAGAAACCTTGGCAGATGCCCATTCCACTTGTCCGGTATACTGCTATAATGATTGGTCTCTGTTTCAGCCTTATTTAACAGTTTCATTAATAGTATCAAAGAAAGCAAGTGAACAGCATGTTAACGAAGTCAGCAGATGATGTAAACAGCAGGAAACAGAAAATACAAGACACTTAGAGATTAGACACATGAGCAAGAGGAGTTATCAATATCTCATATTCAGATTGAGAAAAATGAGAGGCTAATGCATCTGAGATAAGTTAATTCAGAGCTGATTTTTTATGGCTAATACATATTAATTAAATATACAGAAATATATACACTAAATTGCACTAAAACACTGTATTTTCAGGTTGAGAAAGATCCAGTTCGTAGTCAGTATAATACCTAAAAGGGCAATACTGTCTTTGGAAGAATGTGTAGATAGATTGTGTAAAAGAGTAAATAAGTATTTGCTGAGTTTGACACGAGTGAGTGGATTGTTGGAGCAATTCGCTGTTCTTCAAGCAGAGGAAATTTAAGAGAAAAGACTGAAATGTAATGACTGAGCAAACAAGGAATGGAGAGGAAGACTACTGTAATCCACATGCCTGAAATACGTGTAAGCATTTAGAGAAAATATGACTTATTTAGCATTACCACAAATTTAATATCCTATGAGGAAAATGTTCCTTATTATTTGAAAGTAAACTCTAACTATACTAAACCAAGAATTAAAAATTATATACATACAGGCTGTAAAGCAGAACTTAGTGCCAACTGATGGAAACCTAAAACAGGCCGTAGGCTTCCACTCACTCGCATATAGAAATGCCAAGTCTCTTCAACACCCCTCACTGTGAATGCATGTTGCAGAGTTCCTGAATTGTTAGATCTAACCTATACCTTTTTCCCCCTCCCCAACAATATCCAAATTACAGGAGAGGAGACTTCCTAAGTGCTCCATTCAGCAAGCCCAGTCCCACACAAGATCTAAAATATTTCCCCTTCCCCGGAGTGGTGACATGCACGCTGCAGGCAGACTGACAACTACCTCCTCCAGTTGGAACATATAATCATCAATGCCCTTCTGAGCTCATTTAAAATGTGACTAACTCGAGGCTCAGCTCATACATTGTCAAATCCCACTTGGTGAGTCTTGTTCCTGTTCCAGCTGGAGACAGGCCCACGCTGGAATTTGGGAATCTAGTTTTCACGTTCCAAAATCGAACAAAGAGACTCGGACTCATTTCTAGCTTTAGTTTGCTAAACTGCTGTCATGTCTGTAAGTAAAATGCTGGAACATTAATTGTCTGGGAAAAAAAAATGAATGATGATTTTAAGAGAGATGCTGAGGCTACTCAGTGCAGTAGCTTCCAGCTTTTTGGTGCTGTTCCCAGAAATGCTTCAACCATGGTGAGGAGCTCAATTCTCTAATTAAAAAAAAAAATTGTATCAAATATTTTTCAGCTTTACACTCTCAAATTAAAGCTTAAAAACCTCCAAGGAAGGAAAGGAGGCCAGATTGGAGGGGGAGGAGGTGAGAGGAAGGAAACGGGTGGAGAAAACCACTATATTCCCAAGATGCAAGGAAAGTTGAAAAGTAGAAGAAAAAATATATTAAATCAGTGTAAACTAAGAGGTAAGTTTAAGGCATTTTTTTACATTGAATGTATGTTTTGTTGGGGTATTTTTAGCAGTAAAATTTTGTATACTTTAAAAACATTTAAAATACATTAAAGTGAGGTAATTGCTTTTTTTTTTTTCCCAATTTCTTCTGCAATAAACTTGATCTATATTTTTATTAAACCTATCAAAGGATTTGTTGTGCTGGGATTTTGCTACTTTTCTGCTGTTGCTGGTTGAAACTGTCTATTATCTCACAAATGACCTACATGAAGTGAAGCAACATCCCATGGCAGCAGGCAGGTTGTTTTGGGGTAGAGCTCAGCTGCAAAAGTTAATTGTTTATGGAGATTTAATGGGCATCACGCTCCTACTTACCCACCTCACTGCAATTCAGTAGTGTGTTGGTGTAGCTTAGGAAAAGAGCTCCTGAAATAATAGATTTTGGAATAGTTAGGAAGACAGTTGACCTGTGTTCTTAACTTGAGGTCAGAGCAGTGTCAGGTATTATTTCTTAGTGTTGTTGCTGCTGTTGCTATTTGGTGTGTTGGCTATGCAGTGTTATATAAGTTAAGTTTTAATCAGAGACCACATGCCAGCTGCTGAATAGTAAAGCCTGGTACACTTAAAAGCTCATTTATTACTGGAATGTTTGTTGCTATACTGCCAAGAGCCTGCCAGAGATGCAACAGAATAAAAACATTGGTGATTAATATGATTATGCTTGTGTTGTTAACACCATGTGATACTTTGTCACAGATTAGAAAGACAGGGAGCAGAAATCTGGAAAAAGTAGAGGAAGGTATAAGGTGGTTCTGCATAGCTGTATCAGCTGAGCAGAACCAGGGGCCAGAGATGTACCTGTAGCCCTCAGTACTTACTGCATATATAGACCAGGTTACTTGCAGCATTTTTATCTTTGAAGATTGGGAACAGGGTAGGGCAAGCACGTGACAGCTGCTGAAATAGGAAAGCAAAGCTGTCAATAGTTGATGGTCAAGAACAATACACGAGAAGAGGTTTCTATGGAATGCTGCCACTTTCCTGTCTGATCCATATCCAGTTTCTGCTGTGCCTGGTCCTCTCAGGTTGGCGGTCATACTGTGTTTAATACCTTCTGATGTCTCAATTGTTCATGATTTTATCCAGTCTTGGTTTTTAACCTGTTTACATTATTGATTTCAAAAACGTTATGGAAATAGGTTCTGTAAACTAATGACATTGTCTTTGCTTTAAGCCTCCTGTTTGAGGATTTTATGGATTGCCTGAAGTGTTTCTACTGTGAAAAGTGAATGCTTATCATTGTCACCTTAATCTGTCTACTTATTGGCCAAAAACTTGTGGTCTGCTTAGATTGCTCCATGTGTCTGGTCATCCTTGTTCCTCTCTGTACATTTTCTAGCTATGCTACACATCCTCAGTGTTTCAGGTGAACATGTTAGCAGTTTGCTGCCTTCTGAAGAAACGTATGTCTCATAATAATCTTCCTTGCTTATGCTCACCATTTAGCCTTAAATTTTCTAAATATATTTTTCAGAGTTGAACTGAATGCTTAAATATTTCTACAGATAGCAGTTACATAAATATATGCATGGCAGCTGTGCACTTCAAGATGAATATATTATGGATGAAGAGCTTGAATGCCACAGTATTTTTACTATTTTTATTCAGACACATCCTGAGAGTTTAGCGTCAAATGGTCTAATTCTGCTCCGACACTATAGCTGGTGAATTATCCAGAAGCTGCTACCAGACTTCATGGGATCAGGACTGGTCCTGTCTGCTAGAGAACTGAGCTTGACACTACTTTCAGAAATCCTCTGAATTGTTCATATTAGGAAGTGCAGTCTTTTGTAGGAGAGGAAACCTGGGAGAGAAAAAACCACAACTGTTTAGGGGATGCAGTGTGGGACTGAGGGGAGCTAGAACATGGCTGAGCAACAGGAGCTGTGAGGAGCAGGCAGGGAGAGCTGGCTGGGAGAGCTGAAGAGCAAGGTGAGTAAGAGCACAGCCCGGCAGGCAGGCAGGCAGCAGCTGCAGTTCTAAACCCCTGAAGGCAGCGGGGCTGCCACTATTTCAGTCAGATAATCTATTGTCAGAATTTCTTTGAATATCCAAAAGGCCTTGGACAGCTATGAAGGTGAATGAGAATTCGACATCCCAGGACACCTCTGCGATTGTCAGCCTTCAGGTGACTCAACAGAAATAAAGAGCAATATAGAAATTATGTTTAAGAACAGACTGGGCAACTGATGACTCTAGCAGTCTTTATTTTGTTTTGTATAGATTAATGGAAAGCATTTTCCTCGGGCATTTGGAAACCATTGTCTATATTTTAAACAGTTTTAAATAAATAATTAATATGGCTATTTAATCATGACTCCATCACCAGGCAAAATTATCCAACCAAGGAAGTAATTTTAATTATATTCTTCCCATTGCCTGGTATGTGTTCTTGTTCTTTCTCTTCTTTGGATGTTTTGAACAGTAAGGGAACTCTTTTAAGCTGATACAGATTATTTTTGTACGGGACTAGAAAGAAAACGAATGTTTAAAAGAAATTCTATATAGAAACAGAGAAAACTACCTGGTTTGGGCATTTTCTTAAAGTCAAGTGCCTTTGCTCATCATTAATGCAACAGAATAGAAGTAGGGGAACAATCGAGATTGCTAAAAATGCCATAGGTAAAAATTAGCCATTTACTTAGGAATTAGCTGCAATCCATAGGAGTTGATGGGTTGGCATTAGTGCATCATTTACCAGGTGTGTTGCATCGGCTTCACTTCACAACAGATGTAAGACATAGAATGCCATGAAGAAATTTAGGCTGGCATTATTAAAGCTATGCAAGGCAGGAAGAAAAGCTGCCTTTGATACTGCTTACGTGAGGGGTTATCCAAATGTGCAAATAAATTGAATATAGCAACTAACAGCAAGCTGGAGGAATAAATAACAAAGGCAGTCTTCTATCGTGCTACTATGGGCCTTGCTATACCCTCTGACTGACCTTGCTAGGCAGGCAATACCTCTCTGACTTACATGGGGCAACTCTTGTAATGCTTCAGCACCAGTTCACTATTCACTCCAGTATTTACCCAGCTGTACCTGGATCAGGTTGAATGGAAACAAAATGTTGCCAGCAATTTAAGGAATCTTTGACTTGAGTTTTGCCAACAGTTCTGGTAACTGGAAATAAAACACTAAATAATAATACCAGAGGCTTTATCACTGCATGATATCTGGTTTTGCCAAATTTTGTCCCTTTACCCCAGGTTGTGCCAGCAGCATGGGATCCGTCCCTTGCATTATGCATCCCTAGATGCCTAATTCTTGCTCTTTCCGTGCAGTATGTATTCCTCCATTGTCACTGTGTCTAGAAAATAGATAACTGTGCATGAAGGTGGAGAACAGGACAGAAGGCCAACCCTTTTCTTGTTAGAAAGTGATCCAGAGTGGCAGAGGATGGCTCCAGTACTTGCTGCTCATGTCTGCCATGCAGAAAGTCCAGTAGATGACACCTCACCTAAAGGAGAAATTTTTAAATGCTGAGTAGATTGGATAAAGAAAAATATAATTTCTTGCTATGTTCTTACTTCTGAAGTGCTCCAGGAAAACAAAACAAAACAAAACAACAAAAAAACCCAACCAACCCAAAAGGTCCTCTATCTTCCACAATCCAATGGGGAAGTATCCAATCTTCACTACATTTTTTTTCTCATTGTTGCACATTCAAATGCCCTCGTGCACGCTGAACAAAGTGAATCTCACATGTGGTTCCATGTTTGTCAGTTCTTGGGCCCATTATGTTCCACTCTTGGGTCTACTTTGCTTCCTGTTTATAGGAATTTTCCCTTGAAGTAGTTTAGAGAAGAAGGGGAAATAAGAAATACTAAAAACTGTTTGTTTACTCTTAATAATTTACAAATTATTTTTATTTTTATAGACTAATTGTTTCTGAAGCCACGGAAGAAGTTGCTTTAGCACAAAATTTGAGACAAGTTTTACCGAATTTTCAACAAATGAAATTATAAGTATTTTAAATAGAGCTTTAAATAGAGCTTTCATGTATCCAAGAGAGTTTAACCATTTAGATTGACACTGACTTCCAGATTTGGGGAAAACTACTGTTATTTTATGTGTTCTGGACACTCTTAACTTACCTACCATTACTGAGTGACTAATGACAAATATCTATCCTGACTTTTGTGGCCATTCAAGATGTAAGGAAAGGGAATCTTCCTCCTATCTGATGCTCTCATAAGCTCTTTTGAGCTATAAATGAGGAGGAAAGAGATTGGCACTGTAAACTGTAGTAATGGGCAAGGGAGGGACGGATCTGAAAGAAGCTTTACTTTTTATTTCTCTTACAACGTCTGTGCTCACGTATGGTGAAGGAATCTGCTCATGGTTTGAATCAGTGCAGCAGTGTTTGTTGCCTGGAATAAGGAAGGAGCTGACCTTTGGCATAGCTTCCTTCCCCTTCCGTGTGGCTAAGCACGCTCAGGTAGGCAAGGCAGAACCTCAAACTGCTTCTGCAAAGGTTAACTGTGTAGTGCAGCATGAGAAAAACATTCTGATGGAAAAACAACTTATTCACTATTATTTTAGGATTCTATAAATGGAATAATAAAGCAGTACTGAGACACCTTTCTGACCATGTAGTGGCCTCCAAAGTCTGTGCACCAAACTGGGCTATTTGAAACACTGGCCTCACTCTACATCATCAGAGTGACATTCAGTAAGCAAAGGATTATCTAAGAAAAGAAGGGAACTGAATCTTCAGTTAATAACTATCTTTAAAAGAAAATAGGTACTGGATATTAGATTGCTATATTATTACTATATTTATTTAAAGAAATTACCTCAATTGGAAAAAAAAATTCACACTAAGATTTGTTCCAGGAAGTTACCCTGGGAATGCAACAATAACACCAGCTTTTGCCTAAAGTCTAAGATTCTCCAGCAAGAAATACTATGTTGTGTCAAATGTGTCTTTGAGCTCCTAGCTGTTCAGTTCTCTTCTGGGAACACAGTCATGATTCGAGCTTTTATGCCAGGAGTGTGTGTTCAGCAGGTGCTTTATGGTGGAGTTATTTCATGGAATAACAGAAATAGCTGTGTTTAGAAGACATCCCTGGAGATATTCCAGTCAAACCCCACCTGCTAAAAGCAGGGTCCTGAGTTGGTTGCCCATGACACTGTCCATGTCAGTTGGGCTTTGTCTATCACCAAGGACAGGGATTGTACAACCTCTTTGGGGAGTGGACTTCAATGTTTGATCAGTCTCACAATGAAAAAGTTTTTTCTAAGTGGAATTTTCTCCCTTTCAGTTTGTGCCCATTGCCTCTTGTCCTATCAGCTGATATACTGAGAGAAGTATGACAGAGGGACAGTTATTAAATTGTAAACTGTAGAAAACTGTATTGCTTACAAAACAGAGGAACAGCTAAGAAAGAAAATTATCATTATTGCCACTACTATAGTCTTTAAATCTGGATCAAAACTGTCTTAAAAAAAAAAAAGAAAAGAAAAAAAAAACAGATGGGAATTAGTAGAAAGTAGATGGGAAATAAAATCTGAACTTGATGCTTTGTTTACCTCTCTGTGCCTTTTAAAAGAGAGCTCCAATTCTTCACTTTTGAAGTGCTCTCTGAAGAGGTTCAATGTGTCCAGGATACTCAACTGCATTCAATGCCATTCTAAACTAACTGCTTTACATCACTGAAATCTAATACGGCATAATTTTGGACTGCAACGTTTCTCCTTTGTTTCAGAATAATGTAGAGCTTAGATTGTCCTAGCAGCTTTTTCAGAGTCATAGAAATTGAATATATCACCATGCTTTGATCAGTAATACATCTTGCTGCAAGGGGGTTGAGTGCTTATTCTCTCTTGTAACTAAGTATGGAAGTGAATATCTAGGGCAAAAGCCTTCAGGTGTTGCTCATGATGCAGGAAGTTATCCCCATCACAGTCCAGGACGATATGTAGAGCAAAACATGAAGGCAACCACAGTACATTATTTACACAACACTAATATCTATAAAGGAGTGAAGATTTTGACTGTCCCCTGGTGTCCACTCATAATACGTTTTGCTGTGGAGAATCACAATTATTATTCACAACAATAACCTTTTTCTCCACCATCTATATCTAAAAACAGCCAACAGGTTTTTTACCATAATTCACAGGCTCAGGTCATTCTACAGGGCTATATATAGTTCAAAGGATAAATATCCAGCATGATATCTTTTATTTCTGTGAGCATTTTAGCAGCTGCCAGTGTTTTCATCAGAGTAGCGCTGCACATTACTTCAGATATGCAGATGGTTTTCAGCCATTATAGCAAAATCTGTGGGTTCGATTTCTGTCTGTAAGAAACTACTTTATTTAACAGATACGTTTTTTTTTATTATTATTTGAATAAGAATTTAAGATAATCCCATTTACACCATGGAGTGAAAATAGGTAATAGTCAATATTTATTCCAGGCAACTTTCTGAGCTTTGTTTAAGGTGGCAGAGGTAATAGCTACTTTTACTGTCTCTGAGAGATTTACCTCTGTCTCTCCCCAGTGGCTGTGAGGTAATATTTTCAGGTTCCATTTTATGGAAATACTCAAAGTTTGGTGTGAAACATTGAAACTCTCTAAGAAACCAATATTCTTGGTAATTGCATTACCCCAAATACCCCAAATACAAAACTTTCTGAATGGAGGGGTGAGACACAAGGTAACTGAAAAAAAAAAGAAGAAAAAACCCATTTAATGTTAATCCTCTCCTGATCTCAGTGTAAGGAAAGTTAGTGTTCTTCTCTGTTTGACGGCAATTTAGAGTGGCAAAGGTTTGTTAAGGCTATTATTAGAAATCTCTGGAAACTAAAATGGTTTAAGATTTAAAGTTGAGGCACTCTCTTCCTCTGCAAGTATTGTTTTAGCTTGATTTTTAGGGATATAGGTACTTTTTTATGTATCTCTCACTACACTGCACAAGTTATGTTTGTAGTTGCCTGAACATAATTTTTCTGTCACTATGCTACTGCCAGTGATTATAATAGAAGTCCTTTTCATGTATGTATTTGTCTGACTGATAAATTACTTAGATGATATAAATGATAACCCAAGGAATTTTTTTATATTTTTATGTGTTTATCTTTGCAGGTGTACATGTATTAATGTCAGATGTATTCTGACTCATTCACAAACATTCTGAAAAGCTTGCTTCCTGATTGAAATCAGGAATGGCAGCAAAATGAATTTTGAGCTGGTTTACAAAGCCAGTCATCTAAAATTATTGAATTAGATCAAATTATCAGGAACGAATTTTATGAATACATCTAATAAAATATAACTTTGAATTTAATGTTTTTGTATGGGAACACATTTTTTTGAGTCTGTCACATGAGCAACAGTTTATGATGGCTGCATCCCATAAGCTCTTGCATGCTAATGTGGAAGCACTGACTCCTACTAGTATTGCAGTGAAATACTAAAAGCCTGGAATTTAAATATTTTTGTGTCTAAATAAATGCTGAACTTCATGCTGAAGACCAAAGTGCAGGATGGCAAGGACTGACATATCATAACAAGGTTCATTTCTCTTGTTCATTCTGAGGTAACTTGCATTTTACTGAAACTTCTGAACTTTACCAGAGTAGATGGGTTGAGATAGACTAAAGAATCAGATCATATTCTCTTCTGGATTGTCTGAGGAGAATCTTCACCTGACCTTTCAGTTATGGTTGCCAGAATTAGATAGGTCTTTTTAATTTGTTATGCAATATGCTTTAAGTTTATAATAGTAAAAATTTTGCTCCCCCACACCCTCAGTAGCTTTGGGTTTTTTCCCAAACTGCAAAGCTAATTTTCTCTTAGGTGGACGTTTTCCACTGGTTCCTTTATAAATGGACTTTTTTAGATTAAAATGTCCACAGAAACAAAAAAAGAGGTCATTCTGTCCATGAAAGAATAGAAGAGTGGTAAGCTTGAACATGGAGGAGGTTTTCCAGTGCTTTTTAGCATATTTTGCTAAAAAGCAGATGCTTCAAATGCTTCAAAAACAGTCATATGGCAAAAACTTGAAAGAACAGTAAAAGCTGTCAAAGCTAGCAAGACTGTATGAAGTATACTTTTAAGCGTAAGATGAAGAGTTCATTCTTTTCATGCTCTCTCAACTGTTTAAATACGTCCTTGCTGGTCTACTCTTCAGAATTTTTACAGTAGAAAGGCAAAATAGTGCAAAAATGGCAGTAGAAGCCCTCTGGAACATAGTGGTTCGTAAACAACTTCTAATCCTGAGATTTGTCATTTGTTATTCCAATTTTATCAGCATCTGACTACAACAATTAGTATAACCAGGGTATAGCTTTAAAATAACATAATTGTAAAATATTCTTTAAAACAACCGAAAATAAAGAATATGTCTATGACAGACATAAACCAAGTCTATCCTAGAGAGATTGGTAGCATGTAGTCAAGGGCTGATTAATAGGATCAGTAGATAAAATAAGCACTTCGATTCAGTGCTTCCAGATTTCTTGTAAAAATATAGACATATGGAAATTAGACAAAAGAATTCAGAATAAGGCTTTAAATAAAACCAAATAAATCAAATTTATTACTGCATACGCTGTGTAAGCATAGATGCTACTGGGAAAACAATTGCTTCATCATCACATGGGTTCAATCAGTCAATGGATATTCTAGACAGTAAATCAGTGGAGTCTGTCATTATTGAGAGCTCATTATGGAATAATTTTAGGGGTTAGATGTAAAAACTTGTCATATGAGTTTAAGTGAAGAATAACTATTAACTTTTCAATATTCATCAAGAGCAGAAAGGCTATGTTTAGGTTTCCTAATGTTTATGAATAAATAACATTTTTATTAGTTATCATTCCTAAAGAGCAGTGTAATAATTACCAAATGTTGATGACACTTTCCGAATGCTGAATTGACCCAGCCTGATCGCATGTATTTGCTCTCAAAGAATGACAGACTCATCAGTCTTGGAGGAAATTGCATGCTGAGAATATGATGATATGAGCCAACCAGAGCTGCAGCTTCAGATATTAGGAGTACTTGTATTCAAAGGAGATAGACTAGCTCTGAATATCATAATTCATACCTCAGAGAACATGCAAAGCATCTAATCTCTCTCACTGCACTGCAGGAATTGTCACCCTGATATGTTTTCGTAATGCTTTATACAGTCAACGCAAAGGCATTTAAAAATTTTTCAAATTTTCTGTAGACATTATTCTAAAATCAAATAAATTTCATGCTAGTTATGGCTTCGTAATAATCTTAGTCTTAACTCAGGTTCTCCAAAAGGAGGAAAGCAAACAAGAAAAAAAAGAACAAACAAAAAATATCGGTGGATGAGTGACCTTTTATCTCCAATTAATACAAAAATGGAGACACAACTTCATAGCTACACCTCCTTATACATTAATTTTTCTTGGAAGCACTGGCATAAATTTAAAAAGATATTTATTCATTCACAATAATGATCCAGAAAAGGATGCCTTTCTTGACTAAAATTTAAGGATATATACATATGACTATATCTTTAAATTTAGCAGAGTATCACTGTACTAAATTCCATGGATTGGTGCTTGTGTATTGTCATATGTGCAGTGTGGTATCTATGCTACTAGTACTCTTATGTTTGTCTTATAGTTTACAGTTATCAAGACAAAAATTTTTCTGTATTAATGGAAATATGCACTTTCCAGTTCTCTAAAATATGTTATACTCTGTGTCAGGTTTCCTAACAATAACCAATTATTTTTGGCATGTAACTTTATCAGATTCTTCTTGAAAAATGCATATGGTCCATGTCACTCTCTTATCTGTCACAGCAGCATAATCTTCAAAGTGTTCTGTCAACTCAGTTATGCAAGACATTCCTATTATACAGTCATATTGGCTGACTTTAATGGAATTAAACTTTACTTAGTGCTCTCTTGCCAGTTGCAACAAAATTGTTTTCAATATGCATTAAAAATGTTAAGCTAGCTGGTGATAAAATATTTTACCCTTTCTCATGACTAATTTGAATAGTGGTGATCTCAACTTTTTAGTTCTTCAGGAGCTGATTCTGCCTTCACAGAGTATTGACTGTGAAAGCTCAGTAAATGCTTTGCTAATTGGAAAGCATTAGGAAGCAAAGCACACTCCTGTACTTAAATGACAGAAACACAGAAGGAAAATAGCAAGTTTCAGAAAGTGAAACAGAGGACTCTAAAATTCAGAAGAAAATTGCCAATGCTAATAATCAGAAACCAACAAGAATACTAAAAGAAATTAACTTTGTAGTGCTGTAAATATCATGCCTTCAGAAACAAGGTCCTGGAGGCTTGGAGAACGTGAAGAAACTTTTTTCCCTCCCCTGCACCCCCAAATAGGGGGATTATATTTCTTATATTCATCATTTTATGCCATAGGAAAAATTGCATTTTAATTGAATTGCATTTTTTAGTGGATTTTCAACTTATGGACCCGTTTTGGAATGGAAAGCAATACATAGATATAAAACTATATCTATTAACTGCCTATTAATTGTGTATCATCCAGGCTGTTACCAGACTAACGAATATATAACAGTAAGTTATAAAGGATAAGAAGTAGTAACACAAAATGGGAAGTGTCAAGAGGTTTAAAGCCACAGTAAAGATAGGGATAGTGTTTCATATCTATGGAAAGGCAATTTATGGGCAATACAGGCATTGTATGGCACAGTGAAAAGGAGTAAATGATAGTGATATCTTGTACAGCTTGGAAATGGAACCATACTTTTCTACTTATGTTCATCTTGGAGGGAATAAACAGAAACAGGCCAGGAAAAAAAAAAAAAGACAACTTATTTTATTCGTAGATAGTATATTAAGCTGAAGATGTTTTCCCAAGTAGTGTGAACAGTATGAAAATAAAAGATATATGTGAGTTCTATGATATGGGTGATCTGTCATGGTATGTGTGAGTTTAAACTCAAAGCAAAGTAAGCAAGTCTTTCGAAGGCTGTAAATCTCGAAATACTATGAAGTGCTTGAAGCACACTGTGGGGCATTGGGAAATAATCCATTGATTATATTGCATGACTACTGTTAGACACTAGAAGTTTAATTAATGTTGTGGTGAAAAATGGATATTGTTGTCTTGTAGAACTTTCTCAGTAGACAAATAGCCATTTTGTCCCCTCAACTGAGAATAAAATCATTATCAGTAAGTAGAGTGCTGCAACTTTAGCAAATTATAGATGTTTTTTTCCCTTCCCACTTAAATCAATGGACACTCTGATTTGCTGAAGTACAGTTAGTCTTGTGCACAGAAAGAAGTTTTACTTAGATTAGGTAGGAAGCACAATTAAGACAAACCTAAATTAGCCTCATATCCCCTTTACTAGTTACTTTAGAGTGGTAGACTTATTCTGACATTATTTAAAACACAGACACAGAATTTTCAGCTGAAAGGCTTGTTAAAATAATGCAGTGTGACTCTTTGCTTCTTAATTTGTGAAAGATGGCATGTATTGGTCTCTTTCCCCAAGTAACAAGCAATGGGGCAAGAGAAAATGGCCTCAAGGTGCACCATAGGAGGTTTAGATTTTAGGAAAAATTTCTTCACCAAAAGGGTTGTCAAGCACTGGAATAGGCTGCCCAGGAAGGTAATTGAGTCACCATTCCTGGAGGTATTTAAAAGATGTGTAGAAGTGGCACTTAGGGACCAAAGTTAGTGACTTAGGCACCGTGGTTTAGTGGAGGACTTGGCAGTGTCAGGTTTAGGGTTGGACTTTATATTAAACGCTTTAAATGATTCTGTGACTCTACATATTGTTCAATTTAGGAGATAAATAATTCCAGTAGAAATCCAACAGTTGCTAGGAAGGGGCATGTCACCTGAGGAGTTTTTTCTCAGGTGATTATTTTTCTTACATTGAATTGACCTCTTACTGTCTTGAGAGAAACAGAGAAAAAAGGTGAAAGATAAACAAATATTTTTCCTTACTTAACACTTAACAAATTTGAGCATGTGCAATCATGACTTCTGTTTGAGTCAGCCGTATGCTTTCAGATCCATGTCATGTATCACACAGATGGTGGAAAATTGTTGGAACTGGATGGATCCATTTTTTTTTTCCTAAAAGATATTGAGAAAGAGCTTCACAGAACTGCCACAGTCTTTTAGAGATTTTTTTTTTTTCTATTAAAGGTACATGCTATGGAGGCACCTAAACCATTATGTTGGTGTTGACATAAAAGCAATTCATTAAGCTTCTTACAAGTTTGACTTACATAAAGAAATATATACGTTAATGCATTGTCAAAATACTTTTCAATGATATATCCAATGTACTGTAAAAATCCTCTTTTTGCTTGTCTTTACCACCTGTAAAACGAATGGAGAAGATTAGTTGATAATAATACAGTCAAATGTTGCACTGGCAGGGAAAAATTATTCTTGTTAACACATTATTTAGTCTCAGGATTCATCTTCTGTGTGAATGTGCCCCAGGAGAAAGCCAGACTGGCAGGGCTCTTTGCCCAGGTCTTCCCTTCAGGTTAAGCCCACGGAGCCCTTTCACAGTGACCCTTCCTTCGTGAAACAATGAAAGGAAAATCCCTGTATCCATGTTGATTTTCCTCTCCTCCATGGATTTTTTTCCAGCCCTATCATTAGAGTCTAGTTGTCAAATTATAGCTCTTTGAAACAAGAAGGAAATCTAACCTGATCTTTTTCTTGGGAAAGCTTATTCCTCACTGCTGTGTTTTACTGGTTTTTTGTTGGTTTTTTGTTTTTTGTTTTTTTTAATTAAAGTGTAGGTGTCATGTAGCAGGAACTTTGATTTTTCTAAATAGAGAAAGGACTCCAAACACTAGCAGGTTTGACCAGTTACTAGGGAAATCCATACTGCACAGATTTGTTTTGTTCTGGGTATGAGCTTTCCAATACCTGAAAATCTTCAAAAGGGGACATTACAGTTTTGGTCTATGTGTGTACCATACATTCGGGAAACCCAGATTTTGGCTTCACAAACATTTCTTAGGGGAACTTTAGCACTTATTGTAAAATCTTCTTTCCCTAATA
Organism: Empidonax traillii; assembly: GCF_003031625.1. NCBI lineage: Eukaryota > Metazoa > Chordata > Aves > Passeriformes > Tyrannidae > Empidonax > Empidonax traillii. Next base: position 458,829 of record NW_020955545.1, on the reverse strand, counting down.
ACTTTATAGATCTCCCTTCTGCAATGCTGTTACGTACACACTTAGGCACACAGAATTATTTTGCCTACCAACCAGATTACTTTTGGAAACAGAATGGGCCTCCAGCACTTTGCTGGATAGTAATAATAATTATAATGCCTTAAAACCATGAAAAGCATCTATTTCTGGGGCCTAATAAAATATCAGTATAAAGTATCTAAAAATTGGAGTGGTGATATTTCTGTCATATTTTAATTTAAAAAATTTGTTTCATTTTACCAAACTTTTTGGTTTCTTTCTTGCCACAATTTATTTGGATATAAAGTTTCAAAACATTGTGGTTTTTACTAAGTAAAGAGAAAAAATTTGTGGTTTCTGTTATTAGAGTTTATTAGTTTTATCACAATTTCATTACTTGTTTTCTGAGGAAGTCAGAAGTTCAACAAATCCATCCAGGACTTTGTAAAGCGAAAGGATACAAGATGGTGAAAACATTTGTACGGATACTTTAATTTATTGCTCACTCTTTGCAGGCAGCAATACCTGTAGCTGTTGACAAACTGAGAGAGTCCATTTAGCACTTACAATAACTATTCTTAGACCTACTGTTACGCAAAAGTTCTTTACTATTTAACCAACTCTATAGCTTTCAGTTAAAATCTTAATCTTTACAATGGTTAAAATTGTTTTGAGTTCCTTCAGGAGAGACATGTATAAACAGGTTAAAAAACAGCCTGCACAATGCTTTTTCAGTCAGAATTCTCACTTTTATCTATAAACTTCATGGCTTAGTTATATCAATTCTTCTTACCTGACTTTTTTGCCTCTATCTGCCTCTATTTCCAGGCATGACAATTACTTCTTTTTAATCCTGTTCTAGCTGTGACTTCCACCAGCTTCTTCAAGAACACTATAAAAGTATGAATCATTAATGCAAGTAGTTGGAAAAGTTCTAAAGTTTCATTGAATAGGTGTTAACTCTGGGGAAAAAAAAAAAAAAGAGAAAGTAAAAACTAATACATTGAAGATCTAGTAAATCATTTTAAGTTTTGCCTGTGTGGAGCCTGAAGAGTCTCCACGTGGATTTAATATAATTTTTGTGGTGTCTGGAAATGCCATTGTATGGGTGGCATCATAACAGGAAAGGAAATTCCACCTTTGGAAATGAGTAACTGTAGTCTTGCTGCAGTAGTGATGAGTACATATCATTGCATTAGCCACTGGAAAAGCTTTTATTTTTAAGATGACATTGACGATTTTAGAAGTAAGAAAAAGGTAAAATTAGCTTCAAATGCTATTAGATCAGTTTTCACACCTTTCCATTCATTTTGATGGAATTGAATTTACTTGCCATCACCTTCAGTGCCAGAGTGGATTTGTAAATCCAGATAACATTAGAAATACATTTTTTGCATACTTTATTTAAATTATGAAAACATAATGGCAGAAAATGGTAGGATAAGAGTGATTTGCAGTATTAGATACACAGGATACTTTTTGCTAGCAGGACTTCAGCTGACTTTATGTTGACATGAACTTGCATAGCACTTTAAGTTATGGTGTGAGAAACACAACATATTGCGAAGATGCAGTTTCAAAAATATGGATTTTCCTCATGCTTTTGAAGCAAAAGCACTTTGGTATGAAGTGTTTCATTTATTATCCCCACTTGCTTTCAAAGTTTTCTTGGGATTTCTGTTGTTCACACTGTCTCTGTTACTCTTTTAAGTTATACTTATGAGAACAAGTGACACACTTCAGGCATGTAACATAATCAGTAGCACTTTACCACACGGAACAGTCCATTTCATCTAGAAGACATAGCCACCTATAGAGTTTTGAATACCTTTGCATTTCCACTGTAATGATTCTCTGGAAATCTTCATCAAGTATGTACAGCTCCGTGACAGAAACATGGGTTTACCATCTGTCATTTGCAGGATTCAGACCGGCAAATGAAGCTGATTCAAACAGAACACAAGGGCCCTTGTGAGAATCAGCAACTTAATTCTCAAGGTGCTGGTGCTTTTGAATACGAGGTCCTGTGTTTGATACTAAGTGCCATCTGTGTGATACTGGACTTTGTCTATAGTTTTCTTCTACCTGTAAAAGGGACTGAGAAGTACCCAGAGAATATGATTGCAGATGATGGATAAGTATACAAAATAGAAAATAAGTACCATCTGTAATTTCTAAAGACACTTGCTGATGTCAAAGACTGTATTATTTTTGAACTTACCATTCTGCATCACAGATTTCCACTGAAGAGCTGAATGTCGTAGTAAGTTGAGGACGGTCACAAAAATAAAATTTGGGCACCTTTATTGATGATGGCCGACATTCAGCTTTTATTGCTTCATCCAGTATAATACTACTTGTTCTCACACATACTGCACTCACACTGTTAACAGAACTTTACATACCTTACCATTATTAATTCTCTATCTATAATTTATTAGCAGCCTTCACATATAATTGGATGTTCATTCCTTATTTACATTCTTTCCTTACTGGTCAGCTCTGGCACCTTTTCAAGTCCTCCACGGCCCCTGTTCTTCCCCAGGGAAACGGCCGCAAAGTGTCTAAGTCAAAATCCTTCACCTCTATATCTTTCATCAGGGGCTCAGCAGAACCTGCCACTCACCCCAACAGTTGAAGAATTCAGTACCCATCTGAAAATAATCTCTCTTTAGTACTTTTTTTTTTTTTTTGTGGTATGCTTGAAGGATTTGTAATTGTTTTAAATTATGTTGTACATTATTTTGACATATTAACCAATTTAAGGAGCTTTGTAAAATTGGTATGGTATTGCAATATAGTTTTCTTATGGTAGCAATGAATAACTACACAAGTGCTTGAGGACTTCGCGTTTCTCAATAAGACACTTATGAAATATTCAGAAATACCCAAAGTTTTCCATTCAGAATATTGATAAACAAATGCATCTGTATCTTCTGAAGAACCATACACCACCATTCTTTATATATGACACAAATCATTGTTCCCAAAGCTTAGAGAATTCGTAATGACTGAACAGAATATGTTCTCTATTTATAAGGTTTTGGAGAAAGAGTTAAAATCTTAAAGCTTTACTGTGTTAATTGTATTGAAAGCTTATGAGTATGGGGAGAAGAGGGCATTTCACCTTATGGTTTCTCTATCTAATAAAATGTAATATTTTCATGAATTGGGAATTGAAAGACGTTGTATAGGGCAAAACCTCTATTGTCATTAATGTTGTATGGGAAGATTGGTATGAGGAAATCTAGACATTATTAAACTGGGAAGAAATATCCACAAATCTTCCATTAATTTAACATCATTGCTTTAATAGATCAATTGCTTTGTACAACCACTGTCAACTTAGAAAAACAGCTTGTCATCCACTTTGCAAATCTAGTGATTGAGATCACATTCACAGCCAGCAGAACCACAAATAATAAATGAAAACTCTGCCATCTTTGCTGTCATCTGATGAAGCAATATTTAGCCTTTAAAAAAAATAAGTATTACAGGAGTAGAAAAATTAGTCACAGAAGGCTTTCTGCCTCTTTATGGTCCTATGAAAGTACAGAACATTGGCCTTCCATGGAAATTAACTGAGTTTTGCCAGGTATCTCGATAGCTCCCACCACAGCTCCTGCTGCTGACCAATAGCACCAGGAGCTGTGAAGAAACCTCTTTTTGTAGGTGAAAAAAACTGAATGCCACTGTGTACCATACACTAAGTGACTGTACAATTAGAGGCAGAATAAATTCATAATAATTTCTCAGTAAAACTTTCAGTTTTCCTGAGAAAATTCCAGAAGTCTGCAAAAGACTTAATTTTCATCAATTTAATTCCCAAAGTGCACAGCCACTGGAGAAGAATAAGCCATGAATATTTTTGAAAACAGACTCTTGAAAGTTTTGAACTTAAATGAGAATTTTCTTACCACCAAAGCAGAAAACATTGATCCAGCTTGATATTTTATTTGTTCTACTAATATTTCAGTTACCATTTCATAGTACCAAACAGTTTGAATATTTTTAATATTCATTTATCCAAATATCCTATCTCGTTTTCATAGAGAATATTTCTTTAGTCAAACAATTTGCTTTTTCCTTTTGATTGAGGAGGGGGACTTGTCTGCACATCTTCCTTTACAGAATAAGTATAACTATATCTGCCTTGAAAATCTCAAACCCCAGTACTAGGAAATTACTTTTTTTCCTTTTCTTTTTTTTTTTTCAAATAAGTTATCTTTAAAACATTAGACCAAATCTTCTGTTTTCTACAGCGTTAATTTGAAAGGAAATTTTCTTTACTGAGATCATGAGAATTTGCCTCTGAAAGGATATTTTTCCTCTCTATTTTCTGTCACCCCCACTGGTATGTTAGTGTTAAATTGACACCTTCCAAGAGCATGGAATTGCACATGTGCAGCATTCTTAGTGCTTTGCATTTGAAGGACATTTTGCACTGCCAGGTATTAGTAAGGGTTGTCAAATCAGCATCACAGTAATATGATTCTCTAGGATTTATGATGATAATCCATAACATCTAGAGATAATGGGGAACCTGAACTCTTTGATCATAAAAATATTCTTTAGAAAATTGATTTAAAAAAAAATATATGTTTGGAAATTAATGTTAGCTTTGACAGCCTTTATTGGGTACACTTCAAATGGTTTCAGCTTGACTCGCCTCCAAACGAAAAGTGTGCAGGTAAAGGCCAAGTACTGCAAATGAAAATTCACATGAGAAAGCTGCATGTAAGGCACTAAAGTACAGTTCTAGCTGTGCAACTGCACAGATTGCTGGCACAGTTACAGGTGCGCATTTAAAGGTAGCGTGTGATTAGTTGTCCCAGCTTGGACTCTAGCTTCAGTGCTTCACAGTTGGTTTACTGCTGACACACTTGCTATGCTTTCTTGCCTGGACTTTTTGTATCACGGATACTGCACCGCTTTCCTTTTTGAGAGTAGAGACATGAATGGAGAATCACATGGCTGAGTAAATCAAATCTGTAGGAGATACTGGACATACTCAAGCAAACCCTTTATGTTGTACTTGTCAATGGTTCTATTCTTTAGTTTGTAAAAGACACTATATTCCTCATAGAAAAGTGTACTTTCCATTAAGCTTTCATTGAGAACTGAGAGCTCTGAGAGAGTCCAAAACTACCAGAGCTTTGAAGTAGTGGTGCCTGAACCTTTTCTATATAAAGAGCTTTCCAAAGAAGATCCAACTGGCTTTGAAGTTCAAAAAGCCAGGTTCTCTAAGGCTGGAATAATTAATAAAAGCTGTAGAAAACTCCAGGTGGCCAGATGAAGCAGAATAGAAATACAAGGTTTATAAATCAGTGACCTTCTTCTCCCTGTGACCTGGCAGGATGAACTTTGCTTTCAGTCATCTCATCACTGCTGTGCTTATTGGTCCTCGGCAATATCTCCTGTTGTTCTGCTCATAACCCTCTGCTGCTCTTAGCAATCACTCAGGCTCTATTTGACCTGCAGGATGCAGGTGTGTTCTTCTCTCTTAGGCTTTCCCTGTCTTTGGAATGCACTAACTGAGGCTGCCGCATTTCCCAAAGAAATGAGCAGCATCTGCCACTTCCTAGGAGATGACTGTCACTCCTTTTAAAGGAATGAGGACAAATTTCACAGGCTGATGAAAGGGAAAGAAGCAGGTTTGCCTATCAAACCCTGCATGTATATGTTGCCAGTGGCGATAAACATTCCCCTCATGTGATCATATAGTATAGCAAGTCTGTTAGTTATATATATGCATAAATAGCGTATGAAGTTTATCTATAAACTATATTTATCCAAGACTGATGCTAATTCATTAATGGCTATATTTGTATATTGACGTTACAAAACACATTTTGTTAGGCATTACTGCGAATCATTTAAAATGTATAAAAAATGTTTTTAAGGATAACAGAGTTTCAGAAGACACATAATATCCTAACAAAACATTAGGCCTTTAAAATGATGGTGTACTCTGCTAAAGTGCTTTTGACTTGGAAATTTCTCTTGATTTCTTGGCAATTAACATAATTACTGACTTGGGCATTGAGAAACAAGGAAGCCAGTTAAATAAACACTTGGGGGAGATACCTTTCTACCCCCTCCTCAGGCCCAGCTCTAGTCTGGACACATCTGGGTGTTCTGGACTCCTCTCTTCTTGCTGTGCACCACCACAGGGTATGCTCAGTCCCTTCAGGCACAGGGATGGGCTCAGCACCTCGACACCTCAGCACCTGTTGATGCTTTTTGCTCATCTCCTCTGCTCAGGTGGGAATCATCTATGGAAACCCTACCTCGCAATCTATGAGCAGGAGCTCCATGTTCACCTCTGACTTGCAAAATGGACCTCTGATTGTGTAAAATGGAGCAGATTGACAAGCTGCCTGGGACTGGTTAGGACTGATTGGGACTGCTAGAACCACCTGGAACTGGCATGTATTCGCTAGGACTGGCATTGATTGGCTAGAACTGGCTTGGACTTGCTGTGACTGTCCAGGATCAGCTGAAACCATTCATAGCAGTGCACAGCTGCCTCTCACACATGGCCTATAGCAGTGTCTGCTGCCAAACCCTGCTTTTTCTGTCCAGTGCATGCTGTAGTTGTTGTTTCTTTTCTATTAATTGCTATAAGGGGCCATTTAGAGGTCATCTTAAGTGGTCACCTGTCAAAGTGGCCTGTGTGGAAGTGGAGAGAGAGGATGGTTGAGACTGAAACCCATGCTGTAGGAAATTTGCTCAGACTGATTTCTTTTAAAGGTATGTTTCATTTTTTGCCCTGAAAATTTGTTTTGTCTTGCTCACCTAAGAACCTCCCTGTTATTAAAAAAATACTGAAGTTAATGTGACCTGTAAAATTTTCTCAGAAATATTTCTGAGTCCTTGGAAAGCCAGCAGGCAGTGAGCCACTGCTTCCTGCACAAGGAAGTTTATGTTTCCTTGGTTTTCACTGGAACTAAAATATGAAATTTCTGTTACGGTAAGGGCTCAGTCAGGTAGGATAAAGATACATAAGCATGCAAGATTAATGTCTGGCATCAATGGCTGTTCATTTAGATGATGTTGTTGTTCCAGGTTGCCCTTGGAAGATATACCCTTTTTAAAAAGCATATCTAATAAAGGTAGCTTAAGTATTAAATGACTAGAAATGGTTTTTCCAGACTGCTGTAGGTGACATTAGTGCTCTCCTCCAGAGGCATACTTTGAGGCATGTTTCTGTAAATGCTCTTCCAGGCCAGCTACCTACTGCCCTTTGTGCCTGTGCGCTATCCTACGTAATGCTACTATCCTTGTTTCTGCTATCTGAATTTCACAATCCGTGTATTCAAATCAATAACCTAAGCTATGTTGCAGAAACATAACAGGATATTTTGTCTCAGCGTAGTCATACATCCACCCAGTTGGCCAGGTTTTCCATTTGTGTGACTCAGCAGAACTGTACTGAAATTTATGGCCTAAATGAATAATAATAGCTCAGAATTGCCACAATTGTTTAATCAATATAAGTGATTTTTAAATCCTTACTACTATATCTTATTTTGTCAGTTAAAAAAAAAAAAAGGCATTGCTTTATTTGAGGAACAACGTTATGTTTCTGTTTCACTGTAAGAATCAGTTGTCTTGGTGCTTTATAGCCAACTGCTGGTTTTGTAGGGTTTGTATTAGTTTATGTAAACCTCATCTTTGACAGGTTTCTTACTTCTATTATGATAATTTCTCTTAGGAATCCTTATTTACTAAACCAGACCTGAATCCTCAGGTGCATATGAGTTGTCTCATTAAATCCAATTGAACCACTTACAGCAGGTTCTAATGCTCATTGTTAATTGGTATGCATGAGCTCAGTAATGGCGATGCAGTTCCTCAGGATGCTGAAAGCCTCCTGTTCATACAGAAGTCAGTGGAAGTGTGAAAGGACTTGCCACATTTGCAGAGTGAGTCTACAGATATTATCTGGGTGTGCACATACACATTTATGAGTTTTCCAGCTTCTAGCCCAGCTTTACACTGGATAAGTAATTTAAGCCATTTCCTGGCTGTACTTTCTACAGTAATTCAAACATGATGAGTCTCTCCAGTCTTCTTTGCCATTTGGTAATACTTACCATGGCAACAGTTCTGGCTATGGCAAATTTTGTCAATGTGGCTATTCTATTTATACCGTGCTGTAAATGCGTTAGCATTATAGGAACAAAAAAAAATATTTTTATGTTGCCTGTAATTGTCAGTACTAGTAGGTTGGCTATTCACGCTTCAAACCTTGTATCATTAGTAGTGCAGATTTTTGGTAGTTTCCTCAATATTTTCTGCTAGACCTATGCTTAATTATTTTGTACTGCAAGGGCTGTACAGAAACAAGTCTCAAGATCAGATCTTGAGGTCTTCATCATCTGTGCTTATTAATATCTGTGCAAAGACTTTATAAATATATGAATTTAAATTAGAAATAATAACCAAACCAAAGAAACCAACAAGTTTTGCCAATGTGTGCTTCTAACCAGAGTCATTATTTCTGCAGTGTTCATTTCTGTGCTCTCCAACCACTCTATACTTTGGCTACCACCATCTGTTTTGTGTAGCAGAAATTGTGTTCGAAATGTTTTTGCATGGGGCTTGACTTTTCCCAGTCTTTTGTGGAGCCGCAAATATACATTTCCAAGTACTGCAAAATAAATTTGATGCATTGCTTATTTATTTCAAACAGCAGCAAACTAGTATTCTTAAACTGTGAAGATAGGATTCAAATTGAGTAGTTCCAAAAATATGAGTATTCTCTGTAAGACAGAAAGCTACATAATAAATGGCTTAATAATTGGCCAATAAAGCAGAGATAGGAGACCATTTAGGAGAAGTGAAGCTGAATAAAAAAGTGGTTGGTAGGAGGAGAAGGACACAAACAAAATCCAGCTTTGAGTAATAAAATGTTTACCAAATAATTGGTTGTGGCTGACAGTGCTTGCTTTGGGCGTACTGCACTCTTAGCAGCTGTTACTCTTGAGAAAGGTTCAACTTTCAGATGGGGTACTTTTTATGCTCTCTCTCCATGTGTGAAGAGCATAGGAGTTGTCAATGGAGACAAGGATTCAGCTTCATAGTTCAATTCTTAAACAATAGAAAATAATCTGGTTTAAGTTATATCCACCCTTGTTTAAAAACTTTTGTGCTGACAGAATGGTATACTGATGCCAATGGATCTGCTTTCAAAGATGCTTGTCAAAGCATCCTCTTTCAACAAAAGTACAAATCAGATTTTAGAGTAAAGTTTTTTCCAGGAAAGATAGCATGCCTGTTACCACTCTTTTTTTGTTCTTTGAAGAATGAATTTATGAGATTTAAAAGGGAAATAAAAAAATTGGTGTAAACTTGATATTTTGAAGTAGAGAAAACATATATTAAGAGAAGAGTCATTTGAGAGAAGTGTCCTCAGGAGAAAACATACTAATAGGTGTTCCAATAAGAGGAAAGTTGGCCAGCCATGGGAGAGATCATAAATAACATATTTCTTTTTTGTTTTCCACACAACCTTCTGCTATATTACTTCAATATCTGTTGTGCAAATCCAAAACACATTTTTTCTGTTAGTTGTTCATGATAAGCTAAGAGACGCCTATGTTACAAGAGAACATAAATATCACAAACTTGTTAAGGTTAAAGGTGCAGACAAGTGTTGTATGATTTCATCTAACCCTGGTGGGATGAGATTGCATTCTTGCAAATAGCCAATACAACAGAGACTAATAATTGTACTCTTCAATTAACTATCATTTCCCTGTGGTTTTTCAAGGTTGTATTTCATGTTACAAACATGAAAAAGACAATTAATTAATCATGCAAAATGCTTTAAACTATAGATTGGGAAGTGCTTGCCAGGAACGTGTGGGCATCCGTTAAAACCTTAGTTCTAATTAACAAGAGCAATCCTGATGATTAGGGAGCAGTGTATCTTTCAGAATAGGTGGTTTCAGTGGAAGAACAGGGGCAGCATATTATGAAACTGTTTAGTTGCAGTCTCACCTGGTAAAATATCTAGCTATTAATATGGCAGTTAAAATTTTGCCTCTTACGTTTTAGGGTAGAAAGCTAATAATTAGCTCTGAAGCAAACATCTTAAAAAGCTTAAGCTCTAGTTGCTGTTTCTGTGACAAGTGTTCTGTAAGTACTTGCAAAGAAGTCAGAAAGAGATGGTTTAGATTTAAATGTTTCTTATAAAATAATAAATACTTACAGTATGAGCAGCTTCAGCCATTTGGAAATTTTCATTTGTATTGTGAACTAATTTCCCAGGATGTCACAAAAAACAAAGTTACACTATTCTGACAGATCTCATTAATATGACCTCAAAGAAGGCTGTATGATTTGCCACAGTACTATTCTAAAAGGATCCTAAAAGTACTATTCTGGATCCCAAATGTCTGTGCCATGCTTTGTTGAAGGAAATTAGTCTTAGCTAAAATTAAAGATATTATATAAATATTTCTTCATTTGAACTGTGTACTATGTAGGGAGAAGTGGTCAAGTCTTGGGAAATAAAGGTTGTTCCTTGCTCCTTGAAGTGTTCTTATTATTTTGATCCTTTATTTCATAATATATCTGTATGAACAAATTAACAGCTTGAAATCAGACCTAGCTTTGTGTTTTTTAAAAGGCCTGCACAGGTATGAATGTGTAGAACTTAACTGAGCAGTCCACAGAGTGCATCTGAACAAGAATAGTACAGTTTCTGTTTGCATGCTCCAAATACATATCTGTAAGTAAAAATGGACTATTGTGACACAGTTCCTCGTCAGAATAGCACAGATCTTCCTTTGACTCCTTGGTTGGTTTTTGCTGTTTTTCAAAATGGTCCTCGTATATCTTGTGCTTTGAATATTGACCACTCCAAATGTTTGTGATGAATAATAAGAAATTCAGCTTTACAGCATCTGTTAATCAGTGGTCGTAACAATGAACTGAGTAGTCTTTTCTGCCTCTGTCTGCAGTTTCAATCTTTAAAGTAAAATCTAGCAAAGACAGCAAAAGCATCTATATAGTAGAAACTGAAATGGTAATTTTCAATTCAAAGCACAATGCTTTTAGACATTTTGGAAATTCTGACACTAAAGGCACTCTCCAAAGGAAAATAATAATTTCTTCCAATCTGTTACTTGGCCTTATGTAGTGTTTTCCATGTAATGTGAAGGTAGGTTTACAGAGAGCAGACCAGACACTGTCACGTTCTCCCCGCACATCATGAGCCAGCCTGATGCATGAGGTAGTTCTGGTCACATTTTAGTGAGTGTGTCCAGCCTGGTAATCCACACTGAATGGAAGAGTGTTTATATTGTGTTGTATCATTGCCCTTTACTCCAGTAGACTTGTCTGTGTGTCATTGTTACTCGAGGACAGTGTGAGGGTCTGTACTGGATTGCAGATGTTTATAGGGAATCACGTGGAAAAAGAAGTGCCAATACCATGAACTTCAGAAATACTAGCAAAGTTCACAGGCAGGAAAGAGCCAACAGATACAATTTCCAGTATTGATAGAGGGCCTCATACTCTTGTCTGAATCTTTCTGTTCCAAGTTTTCCTCATTGTCGCCTCAGATGTCAAACTACCCAGACTAGCTAATATAAAACTAGAGCACACAGCAATTCTAGAGTGAAGTATGGGAAAATTTGCAACGATATCATGAGATATATATATATTCAGTGTTTTTGATATGAACATCTTAACAGAGCAGAGATGATTAAGATGTAAAGGGGGGTTAAACCCTCTCTGCTAAACTCCATACTTCCTGTGTTGTGTGAGGAAAGTCAGTTCAAAGCTGTGGCTTATTTCGACTCAAGATGTAGAACAGGTGGAATAATAGAAACATGAACACCTGTGTCTCTGCAAAATTGGCATAGGAAGGTGGTTAAGAAAATGAGCTGATCTGATCCAATCAGCAACATCTCATAATATATTAGAATCCATCATAAAATAACGATGCAAGGCACCAGAGTGACAGCAAATGCATGAGATGAAGCCTGCCTCTCCTTGGATTAGCAGGCTAAATGAGTCACAAGCAAAGCTGAATTAGATCAGGTGGGAGGCAACACAGTGAAGTGCCAAACGCTTTTGAAGCGGCCTGCTCATGGGGCTGCATGGGCTCCTGAGTCACAGCATGTGCTGAGGCACTTGCAGCACAAAGTGCAATTTCTGTCGTTGCTCAGAGATCAGTCTCATCCACTGCAGGTACTACATAGTCAGCCATCCTCCCATTCCATTAACAGATTCCAAGTCATCTCTGTCCTGACTGGTTACCTGGTAAATATTTTTTATGCAGTGAACTCATTCCAGCTCTTACATGTCTGCTCCTGTGTGATACAAGTCACAGTTCTGATGAGTTGCACTCTACCTGTCCTTGGCAGGCACTGTTAATGAGGATGCCTTAATGACGTCTCCCTTTGACACAGTCACACTATGTAACAGTAGTTAGCTGTGAATCTGTCTTCAGAGTAAATTTATATTGATAATCCAGTTGCCTTGAATTATGTTCTTCAGCTCTGTGTCTTCTATTTGTCCTTAGCCTTTTTGTTTTGTAGCCTTACTCTTATTTCCTAAGCAGGCTGGGTTTATGTGATCACTCTATAGTCCCTTACCTAATCATTAAGGAGCCGCAGCTAAAGTTGCTAGAAGAGTACTTCATTCATCATGGCAGGAGAAGATGGAGAGATAGTGCAAGATGGGCAAACTGCAGGTCCTCCATTTGGGTCAGAAAAACCCCCATGCAGCACTACAGGCTGGGGGCAGAGTGGCTGGAAAGCTGCCTGGTGGAAAAGGGCCTGGAGGTGCTGGCCAAAGGCTGGCTGAACATGAGCCAGCAGGTGTCCAAGTGGCCAAGAAAGCCTTTGGCATCATGGACTGTGTCTACAATAGTGTGGCCAGCAGGACTGGGACAGTACTGAGCACTGGTGAGGCTGCACCTGGAATCCTGTGTTCAGCTTTGGGCCCCTCACTACGTGAAAAAAACATTGAGGTGCTGAAGCATGTCCAGAGAAGGGCAATGAAGCTGATGAAGTTAATGAAGATGATGAGTTAAGTCCTATGAGGAGCAGTGGATGGGAGCTGGGGGGCTTGTTTAGCCTGAAGAAAAGGAGGCTCAGGGGGGAGCCTTTTTGCTCTCTACAATTACCTGAAGTGAGGTGGGGTCAGTCTCTTCTAAGTAGCAACTGATAGGACAAGAGGAAACAGTGTCAAGTTTTTGCCAAGGGAGATCGGATATTGGGAAAAATTTCTTCATCGAGAAGGTTGTCAAGCGTTGGAACAGGCTGCCCAGGGTAGTGGTTGAGTCATCATCCCTTGAGGTATTTAATAGATGTGTATATGTGGCACTTAGGACTCAGCAGTGTTAGGTTTATGGTCAATTATCCTCAGGGTCTTTTCCAGCCTAAACTGTTCTAGGATTCTGTGATGGGAAACAAGGGCAGCTGAGTTAGAATCATTTTTATATGGAAGCACCAAATGTGATAACCAGTATGTGTAGACTGGCAAATACAATGTTGAACCTTGGGCTTCAAATTTAAAAACAAAAAACACTTGGATATAATTTCTGATATTGTAATAAGATGATCTTTCTTCAGGTAGCTACTGCTGAAAGCAAGTAAAAAATTCAAGAGATGAGTAAATAAATGGCACAAAATATTTGAGTTTTGTGGTCAAACGCATGGAATGATAAAATAAATAATATCTAATTTTGGATCTGTCAATCTTAACCTCTCAATATTAAATCGAACTATTTCTAATATACACAGAATTTAATAAGGTTAGTATTGTGATGTAAGTCAAGTTTTAAATAAATAGGATGATTGCTACTTTTTACATGAAATTTTATTTTTAGTTTGCAATCAGATATATTATTGCACTTGTCATGTACATGTACATTTTGCATACACAACCACATGTTGTTCTGATTACAACATGATGAATTAAACCTAAAAATTTTTTTTAAGCTTTTCGTTTGGGTGTTAGCAAAATTCCCTTTAGTCTTCCCTGTAATCATTTTTGAAACTCAAGTGTTTAACTTTGTGATTTACTTTGTGATGACAGGGCGCATAGCAGCCCATGTTGTTTCTTAGTCCTCACTGTCACCAGTGTGAGACCTGACATGGAAATTTTCAGTCAGCATTTTCATCGATCAAGATGACTTTCCCCTCTCCTGTCCGTGACAAGGAAGAGTTGTATCTCAGATAATCTCCAAGATTCCTTTATTCTTTCCTGGACCCCTATCCCACTCCAGCAGCTCATGTAAAAAAAAAGGCAGGAATCAATATCTACTTATTGTGACTGACATGAATGCTGAAACTTCAGAATTTGTGTTCATTTCTGTCAATTCAACCTGCCTTGAGTGAGAGAAGTTACACTGGAAAGTAACTAACAGTGCAGCAAAGTGATTGGATTAATAGCACAGAATGGCTGAGTCAGGCTGGGTGCATAGTAGGGGCTGATTTTTGCTTGTGTTGTTTTGTTTGTTTGTTTGTTTGTTTCTGGAATACTCTTTTTGCTGGAAAAAGCAGTTTCACAGCATTCAAAACAAGGCGCTAATTTGAGTAGAATGTATTTGCTGGCAAATCCCCTTGCTTTGCTTGCTCCATAAAAACACTGGGGGAGGTGAGGATGATGATGCCAGCAATCTGATTTACATTGTTTTAGGACAGGGAATTTCCTCCTCAGCCTGACAGGGTCCGAGTCACTTTTCATGTGCCTTGAGGCACCTGCCATCAAGCCATGGAGACTGTCCACTCCTGCAATGCCAGCAGCAGTGATTTCTTTGGGAACAAGGAAATACTGACCTCAGCATCTCCTCTTCTGGATGGCAGTCTGAAGAGGCATTCTTATTTCTGTACCTCAGAGCCTTGGGGTGCAACGGGGAGAATCAGTTTACCCACTACTTACATTGGTTCCTCACTGCTTTACCAACAGGAGCGCCACCAGTATATGAGCTTTGACCCTTGTCTTCAGGTAGGACAGTTAAATAGAATTTAGAACAATGTTTCATTGTGAGACGCCTATGTGTGGGAACAACAACGAGGTATTACACCTTAAAGAAATGCTGCACATTATTGATTATGAGCTAGCATGGGGGCATGAAACAGAAAAATCACAAAATTTCGTTCCTTTTTTTCTTCTTTTTCATCTGAGCTAAAAGGAAAGTTACAAGCATTTGTCTTATTCATAGTAGAGTGAAGGTTAATTAGTAAATACTTTACAGAGCACCATTAAAATCCTCAGATGAAAGGCTCCAAATACTGCAAGTATAAAATATTCTTTTTTATTATTAATTTATTTTGATCTGCTTCAGGACATGGAAAACTCATTTCTAACTTAAAAAACAATTAATTATATTTTGGTACTAAAGTTTTTCATCTGAATTTTTTGGGGGGCTGAGCGAAAAACCATCCACAAAAATTACAATGGAAATTAAGAAGCAGAGTTTTAATGATGTTCAGGGCCTCTACAGGAACAAAGTATAAAAATTAAAAACAATGCACTCTTACACAGTCTAAGTTTTAAAAAAATTTAGTCTCATATTTTCTTCCTGTGTTAAAGTCATCCTTTTTATCTGGCCCCTGTTGTCTTTTCTCTCATTGAGCTGATCAAAGCAGGGTAGTGAAGAGTGGTGACAATGAATCATGCTTGCTTAATCTGGAGCTCTGAGGATCTGGAGGAGTATTTCCAATGGTTGCCTGGTCTGAACCATGCAGTTCTGAACCATGGTCTGTCCCAGTGAAGAACTGAACAGCTGACTATTTTTTAGTGAGTGCCCATGGAGAAGCAGAGAGTTCTACACTTTGTCTTGGGTGACAGCTTTCTTTTGAGATGTAGCAGTAGGGGACAAGTTCTGGACCAGGTTATTATCTGTTAGCAAGGTTCTGAAATGCAATTTATGGGTCTAATATTTATTTTATTAAAGCTTTATAGCTCATCTTTAAATATCATTATAGAGCATCAGTGTTTATTGGAGATCTGTGTGTGTTTCCAGAGTGCTCATTGTTGTGGTTTCTGGGTACTTGAGGTGCCAAAGTTATCAATTTGACTGTGAAGCTAAATTAGGCTGTAATGCCCTTGAGTATGTGTTCTCCACATCAGGCAATAATCTCCATGATTATGGGCTCTGTTGTGTGTTAATTGACCATGACTTGTTAAGCATCCTAGACTGAAGATGCATAACCTATTTCAAGGTCACTTTTTTACTAATAAAATGTCTTAAAAGGTTGAATATTGATGAATTAGTGTTCAATACAGCTTTCCCTTTAATAATGTAACACTGCTCTTACATGCCTTTCAATACACATCCATGACTTGTCTTCCTTAGGTCTTCTTAAGACAGACATTTGTAGCAAAATTTTCAGCTTTTTATAATTAATGGAGACAGTAAATAATTAACTTTAAAACTATGACTAAATGCCTTTGCAAATGGTTGTTTGTGGGCAGTGTGCAATTTTAATTGTGCTCTAGTTATCTGTGAAGCTGTGGAATGTCAGTTGTGGTGCCTTCATGGAGAAGAAGAAATTTTACAGTATGAGGAAAAAATATTCAGAATATTTAAGAGGCTTTGAATTAGTAGGCATTGGAAAAAAGGCAAGTTGTTTTCATGTCTGGTGGTTTAATCCGTGTTAAGAATCCAGAGGTTGTAGATTTCCCTATTCTAAAGTCACTGACTGAGTTGGAGTACTCTGTAATGAAAAGATGGACAGCTAGACTAGAATGGATGAGGCCATTGAAGACATTTTCAAAATTGTCCCTAAGCTGGTGATTTTATAACAGCACATAACTTACTTTTCCAATTTCTGGTTGCAGAATTTGTATTTTTCTATCATCATAGATTTTTTTTTTTCAGCAGATATGATGAAT
Organism: Empidonax traillii; assembly: GCF_003031625.1. NCBI lineage: Eukaryota > Metazoa > Chordata > Aves > Passeriformes > Tyrannidae > Empidonax > Empidonax traillii. Next base: position 441,966 of record NW_020955545.1, on the reverse strand, counting down.
AAGAAGCTTATAACATTCTAGATATGTGCATCTATTTCTGTTTTATTAAAATGACCTGCATTTCTCTAAAGTTTACTTTCTGTATATCTCAGTGGTCTTTCTTAAGGTGACCTAATGACCTAATCTTTATTATATCAAAGCTTCAAAATGGATAATTCAGAATAAAATATTAGCTTGATGGAGACTGAAGAGGGAACTGGCAAGGATGCTGGCATAGGAACTCAGCAGTCCTGTCCTCAGCCTACCCTCTTTTCATACCACTGTGACTTCACAAAAACTTGAAGCTTGTGTAGCATTTTATTGCTAGTTCTCAGCACGACTCAGACATTTCATAGCTGTTTTAGTACTGGTATATTGATTAGCATAAGAACAGTCAATGGAATAAAAGTTAATGTAAAAAAAAATCATAAATAATTATACATATTTCTTGGACAAGACAGGAGCCAATAAGCTTAATTAAAATATTTATGACTGGGACATAAAATAATATTCAAAAATTATTCTTTTCCTCCTTCATTTACAGGAAGGTACTTTTGAATCATAAATTATTCAATTTTTTGTTGTTGCAGCTGTAATACAACAAATACTGCGCTATCCCTTATACCTTGTAAATACCATCTTTTCTTAGAAGAAGCTGCTTCAATACTTTTGACAGATGAATTATATCTTACATTCTGAAAACTTAATTTTTCGTAGTTTCAGTGATCATTTGGTATTTCTAGTTTAAAAGCTATGCCTTGTGCATTTTTAAGTCATTTTGTAGCAACAACCCAACGCTACAACACAGGGTCCCAGATGAACCTGTGTTTACGAACAGTATTCAGCTACTCCAAATCTTGCTCTTTTCTAAAATACAAACCAAAGTGAGCACTGCTAGAAAACTATGGGTCTATGTAGATATGCTGTGCAATCCCCAAGCAGTGCAGGCCTGATGCTGTGACTATTTACTTCCCTAATCACACTCTGAGCTGCCAGCAAAAGTAAGTTTAGCCAGATGCCAAATAGAACTGCAGCTGAGAATAACACTCTAAGACAGAAAGTGAAAAAAAGTAGTATTCTCTACTATTTTTCTAATATTTTCTTAAAAGAAAAAAATTGAACACTATATAGCTTCACAAGTTTTCCTTGAATTATACTGAAGATTTTGCAAGATGGATAAAAATGTTCTTCCTGATTGAAAAGAACCCAAAATGAAGCTAGTCCTTAAATGATTCAGTAGTCTGCTCATTTTGAGGTATATTGCAAATGGGAGACAAACTGTGTATTTTTAGAGGAGGAGGTAGGAGGTAAGCCTTGTTATTATATCTGGTATGTTCCTCATCCTCCAGTTCTAAAATTAAATCCCCGGATGGGATTTAAACTGGGTGCCTGAAGCTGGCTGTAAAGATCAGAATTTTTTAGTCCTTCTGGATGGAATTCATTTCATCCACTGCTGGTACAGTGGAGATGTCTGCATATTGAACTGATTCTCTCTGCCTTCTTTTGTAATGAATGTTGATAAATAGGTGGGTTTAGGTCTGCCTTGTTTCGGGTATGTGCATCAACTTGTATGAATTGTGCCCTTAAAGGGACTGTTTTCTCCCTTCACTTTGAGACAATTATCTTATTTCTAATTTAATGCAGTCATCTACATTTGATGATATGAATCCCATTTTATAATGTTTATTGCATAATAAAAAATGACTGCTTCACAAAGTAAATTCAAAATCTGGTACAGTAGCTTAGAAAAGCTGCTCAGTCCAAGGTCATTGCTGAATGATTTAACTTCTTATTCTATACACTGCCTGTCTCACCTAATGAATTATGTTTAACTGCCCATTAGTCTTGCAGAATACATTGCTTCTCTCCCTTTTTCCCTTTTAAATTAATCATCACATTCACAGATAATATTCACAAATATTCACAAAAATATGTAGCCATGGAAAAATGTTGCATTCAGAATGGGGCCAAATATTTTGAACCTAAATTTTCACAGCAGGATTGCAAAATGGATGTGATTTCTTTTCATCAAAAATCAGATAAATACAGCCACAGCACAGTTATATGCTATAGGAGGCCCTATTAGAAGGTCAGTACTTTCAGACAATTATTTTTTCCTGGAAAAAAGGTAAACAGGATGTTTCCTGTTGTGACTGTAGGAACACATTGTGGTAATTCAGAGATCTGTGAAAAAACTTAGCCTTGAGTACCACTGTTTCTACAGTGACTGATGCAAGTAACAAGTGCTAAAACTATACCTATGATCTCGGACAGTGGGCTCCTGCAATATCCTCCCTCCTTTTTTTCTGCAATGTGGTGTGATGAAGTCTCCGAATCTCACAGCAGTGTTTGCATTTTCATTAGTCAGAGGATAAGAAACATGAATAAGGTTCACTAGAGGGACAGGAAAGTATATACTTCTCTTCCCACAACTTCCTAACTGAATTTCCATCCAACAGAGATGTGGAATTCTATTTCCTCCTGTGTACCCCTATGGCTTTTTTTTCATTCTTTACACTTCAATCTTTGCTCTCCCTGATAACTGGGTTGCATTCCTGGAAAGGAGGAGTGTGATAGCAAAATATCTTCTGCTGAAGAAGACTTTGGAAGAGACCTATTTTCCTGTTTATTGGATAAAGACCACCCTAGGCTGATACAGGAAAGGTAAAACCAGTTCCCTTGCTTCTTACTCATCAAGTCTGTGCTATCAATGCTAGTTGCCACTGATACTGAGATTGTATTGCTGAGTTAAAGGATTTTAGTGTCTTAGAGTCTGAGCCTGTCTTGCTGGGCATGTATACTTCTGAGCCTTTGAATGGAATGTAGGCTGTGAGATACTGTTCAAGAAACTGAAAATGGCAGCAATTTTAAGCATGTGCACAAAAAGGGCTTTTAATGCAAATAGCTGACTCTTTTCATAGTAGTTTTGTGATACTGCTAATATAATGGTTACCAATGTGCAAAGTAGGATTTTTCACTTTTTGTCTATAAGTTTTATTTTGTCCTGTATGCTTATTCCATTTTTCTACCAGAAAATCTGGTAAAGTAGGATCACTCTTATTTTCTTATGTATAGCAAGAGAATTCTTTATACATACAAATCCTAGGCTCAAAACAAAATAAACTTCTCTTAAGTATAGTGTTTATTGTTAAAAGCCAAACCCATCTTGTTCCCAAGTAGTTAATACTCACGAACCTTCCTTTTATTTCTGATAATAAAGAACATGAATACCTCAGTGATGTTAATCACATTTAGATGGTTAATATCAATATTCAGGCCCTAATTTAAGCTAAGGTGGTTGGACCACGTGACTCCAGAGCACCTTGCAGTCTAAATGGTGATAGTCTATAACTACTACATTTCCCTTTTCTGGATTTTTGTGTCTTTTTGTTTTTATTCAACACGTTTCTCACCCCTTTTGGATAAAGTAGTTCTTTAAACCTGGTAGATGATTGCTTTTATTTTCAAGGCAAATCTCTGGCAGCTGTTGCAGAGTGATTTATAATATCTATGTTTAAACAGTGATGCCTAATCATTATAAAATGATCCATCTGGGTTTTTATTCTACAGAGGGGACTTTCTGTGCTATGAAAAGATACAAAGCATGCGACACAGATATTTCAGTATGAGAACATAGCAAATGCTCTGTCTTAAAGCTTCCTAGATTTTTGATCTTCCCCTAAGCCTTAAACAGCAGCATATAAAGCTTACTTATGGAAACTCTTAAGTTGCTGACACAACTGTCCTGTTCTTTATTTAGGGTAAGATTGTGCCTATCGGCATAGCCTTGAGCAGGAGGGTGATGTGTGAACTGCATCATTGTAATGCCAGCCTGGGGAAGCATGGCAACTCAGATTTTCCTCTGAATCACATTTTCTCTTCTGCTTCTTCCTTGCTCTGAGGGAATTGTAATTTGCTTCTAGAAGTCAGTATCTCTGTATGGTGGTGCAGCTGTTCTAGGCAACAAGGCTGGAAAAAGACTTCAGTCTTCCCTCTGTTCCTCCCTATGTTCCTTCTGCTCACCTGTTTCAAAGGAGATATAGCTAGGTAAATAGTCTGGTTTACTGCTACACACTCAGGCCTAAAATTTGGGTGGTTTGCACAGGGCTCTAATTGCAGGGTTCTTCCATTCTCTCCTGCGTGGGTGCATACTTACAGACTAAATCTTACAGAGAAGTCTCCAGATGTGATATGCAGCCTAGAGAAAATAAATAGCATTTTATTTTGTCTCAGTCATTCAGGTAAAAGAGGACTGATAATTTGGATTTTTTTATCAGTCCATGAACTTTACTTTTCTTTATCAAATAACTTATAGTTTTGTATAGCAAACAAATTTAGTCCTAATGCAACCTGAAAGAAAATCTGTCAACCTGTAGAACTGTATCCTTTTGCTGCTTTGAGTGGAAGTTTCTTGACAGTTTACTTGGTGACATCAATCCGTGAAGGTTTGTTCTGCCGTTACTGCATGTGACCTTTATGCTGTACATATCTATGCAAAAATTCTTCACCCCAGGCCTAAGTATGACCTACTGTTGCATCTGAGTTTATCCTGATTTGGTGCTGCAGTACCAGTCATGTAACTGTGTGAGAGTGTTGGTGAGTAAAACACATACATGTGCCACTCCTTAAAATTCTCTTTATAAGTATGTACTAACAGATAACACTATATGACTTCTGAATGGCAGGAGCAAAATGTGGTGAAGAACAAACCAAATAGCTCTTCTTTTCTTTTCCTCTGCTGATGGAGTGTGGGACACTAATCAGGTGCAGTATCCTTAGCCAGGGGAGGTACTGCTGGAGCAATGCTCTCCCTGCTTTTCCTTTGTGCTCATTCTTGTAGGGGCTGTGATCTTACATACCTTCTTGTTTTCTCCTTTGAATTTTCATTATATGTAGCCACGTTTATGTTTAGTGTGTTTTTTATTTTCTTTATTGTGCTCTAAAAGCAATCTATGGAGCTCTCCAAGTTGCACTCCTTTAGTGGCCAGGAGCAGACCATTTGCACTGTGTGCATCGTCTCCCCGGGCCTCAGTGTTATACTGAGTCTGTTCTGTCAGTACAGATGGAACACACAGAACTTATTATTGTTCTGTGCTTTTACTCTCAAGGATCCCTTCTAGAGTGCAGACTTTATTATAACCATACTGAGCAGTTACCCTACCAAAATTCTGTAAGGCTGCTCTTGACCACAGCTGGTGTCATCATTGCCAAGAGCCAACTTGTACTCCTGCTGTAACGGGGGAAGTCCATTACCTTTGCAAATACCACAGTCTAGACCTCAATATTTTATCTTATGGTGAATAATGATCATTAATGTCTTTACATTTTGTTGTGATGAGGAAGCATGATGTTTGTTTTACTACAATAAGAAGATGAAGCATAGAAACATTTAGAATAAGCCTCTTGTTAAGAGCTACAGGAGGCCTGTCAGGATAAAAAGCCCCTACAATACACATGTCCTGGCCAATGTCCCCTGCAACTATTCAAAGGATAAGCAGAAGGCTACAATAAATTGTTATGTGCTTTCTAGTTTGATTGTGAAATAGACCTGATTCAAATATTTTTTCAGCGGTGCTACATTTTTATACTTAGGCATCTTTTTTTCAGTTTGAGGTCATTGCCCTAATGGGGTATCAGAAAGAACAGAGAATGTATTGTATTAAGAGAATTGCTATGAAAATCTGTGTACCGATTACAGATTTTTTTACAGAATATGCCATGGTAAAGTTACCCATAAGAGGGTTTGCATGAAGCATCCTGACATGAGTGTGCTGGTAGTATGACAACTCTTTCCATCTTGCATGCTGGTTAAACCACTTTAAATGTGCTGGGTTTGGCTGTTCCCCTTTTTTCTTTTTCATTCTTTCTTTTTTTTCTTTTTTTTTTAGTTTATAGCTTTCTGAAAGGAAAGCCTGTTTTTAAAGGTATAATAATCTCTGGAGGGATCTACCAGCTCAGGAAGTGAAATGATTGACACCATATCTCAAGGCATTGCCTGCTGACACAGCCCAGAAAGCAGTACATCCTTTTTCTGAAATGCCGTTGGCATTGCTGATTGCTTTGTGATCACTGTTAACACCTAGATTCCTATCAGCCACTTCTTCCCTAACCATATATTCTCCTTTTTTGTATTGGTGAACATGACTGCACTTTTCTAATATCAGTACTTTGCCTGGTCTCTGTTGAATTTTGTCTTCTCAATTTTGACCACTGAACTTTGTCAAGATCACATTGAATTCTGATGCTGTCTGGCAAAATGCTTTCTATCCCTGCAGCAACATGAATGCAGTTCCTCTGACATAGTGTAAATCATTGTTGAAAATACATTACAGTTCCAGATTTGGGCCAGCAGTGAAGATGTTCTCCAAGCTTGGTGACTCCAGGTTTGACAACTAACAGTTGATAATGGCAGGAAGGTTTGGGACTTTTTTTCCCAAAGTTGTGGTTCTCTGTTGTAGTGGCTATATTCAGGTTATAATTAGCAAGATTGTTTATTAAATTTGCAGCAGTATCACTAATCCTATTACACTCGTTCTTATACTTGCTGGTGGCAGACATTGACTTTACTATGATTGGCAAATTCTTACTGGCTGCTTATAGAGATTGTCTTATATTTTTTTTATAGCTTGCTTTTTAGATATTTTTCAATATTTTTACTTTCAAACTTATTTTAATATGTTTCTTATTTCCTCAGCCTTTCTTTGTCCCAATAGATAGAAGAGGTGTGTTTGCTTTTCTGCTGCTTCCTCCCTGTGTACTTGAAGGTGATCTCTCTGTTGAGACTATATTGGCTAGTTAGAAAAGTTCTCTAGAGTGATTAATTCTCTGAAACCTTATATGTTTACCTTTTCTACATATTTTTCAGCTTCCTTTCTTTTCCCGCACTACTATTTGCACTGCAATTTGCTTGGTAGCTGATTATAATTAATTCTTCCATGTATGAAAACTGAAGTGTGGAACACCTTAGCCGTCTCTGTGTATCATCCATATTTATGTCTTCTGTCCAATTAAACAGTGGTCTCTTCCTTTCTTTTTTCTTCCCATGACTGACTCATGTATTTATAGACTTTCTTCTCATTGAATTTTGTGTCTCTAGCTAATTGAAAGACATTTTGCACCCCAGCCTTTTGATTTTCATCCATGTGGGGCAGGTAAACTATCCATTATGATTATCATTAATTATGTGCTTTTGTTTCCACTTCTATAATGATTCTGTTTCTATTTTCAGGTCATTAAAGTACCCTACTGATGCAGTTAGAATGGTGTCTTCATATTTTTCCTACCTACACTTCAAAAGGGGTTTGCTTTTCTGTATTCAGTGTAGTTTCTCTCAGTAGGTAGTAGCTCTCATGGTGCTCATTTATCCTTTACATTATCGTACTGAGAGATCTTACTGTGGGTTTATTTTTTCCTCCTTTATTCTGCTTTTTAACTCAGAACAAGGACTTCAAATCTTTTTTTTTTCATATAGTAAACCTCATCATTTCACAATGACCCCATATTAGCTCCACACTGCTGGTTGATTCCACTATAAAAACAAACTTACAACTGCTCCTCCCCAGTACCACCTCTGGAAACTTCCTGAACTTTTACATTAAAGATTTGATTAATTACATGTTGTAAAAAAAAAAAGTTAAAAAATCCCCAAACCCCTACCTACTCCTTGGCAATGACTCTGTTTTCTCTTGCTAGGTATACCCTAAACATTCAATTACTAATTAGGTCTTCCTAAATTTCAGAGTAAGTCTTCTAGATAAGATATAGAATTCAACACCTTCTTGCCTATGCTCATTAAAAAGCACTTTCACTGTGTCTCTGTGATATCTATGATGTTTTCAGATGCTTTTATGTTTTCCTTACTAGTACTCTAATAGCTGGCATATACCAGAAAATTCAGGTGAAATTCTGTTATTCTCAATTCTAATTAGACTTGTATTTAGTAAGTAAATCTGTTTTGAAAGTAGCAGTGGACTTCTTGCAATGACTAACTCTCATACTACTGTAGTAGCAATACTTCATTCAGCCACTCATGTCCCAGCTAAAATCTCTTTCTGCTTCCCATCAGGTACTGTCACTTATCTCTGTGTTCTTTATGGAGATTCTTGAGATTCCATTTCCCTTGGGACTGAGATGGATTTTACTTGGCTGTTATATTTTACTAGGGCAAGGTGCCGTTGTTCCTGGGTTTTAGGCCTAATATGCACATACAGTCAGTTTGTCTGTCTATAAATCTTCCCTTCAAAAGGTTAAGGTATGTGTGTAGATCCTGAGCTATTGCACATCTGACAAGACAATGACATGAGGGACTGCAGAGTGCTACAGATAGCCAAGTGGGAGCAATGTACATGTAGATAACCTATCCTGTTCCTTTGGTGACACTCATAAGATGGCCGTGTAAGAGATGGCAGGACACCACAAGTAATGAAAGTTGGACAGAACTGAGGGCCGAGGCAGGAGGTACTGGGACAGCTGTATCAGAGTCATCAAGTAAGGGTATAAAGTCAGCAAAACCAGAGCCAGTGAGGAAATGGAAAATAGAGTGGGCAGTTTATTTGGGAGGGATTGAGGGTGCTAAATGAGAATAGCTTGGGAGGAGGGGAAAAAAGGAGTAAAAGGTGAAGCAAGTCATCACTTGGAGCTGTTTGGGAGTACCTCTTGAGCAGCTTGTTCATGATCAGTGCAGTCTGTGGCAGGACAGCATATCTCTTGCTGCTGGGTCTGTGATGGAGTCTGACTGGCTTCATTGCCTGGGAGAACCAGGATGCTCTCCCCAACACCAGTGAGGGAACTCCCGTAAGAATGGACTGAACTTCTTAACAAAACCCTTGCAGTCTCACTGATCACAAAGTAGTGGAGATTTGTGGGTTTTGTAACTACAGTTAGGCAGCTAGGGAAGGGGAAGAGACACAGATGTGATCCGATTGACAGAAGGACTTCCATCTCAGCTCCAAAGTCAGCTGCAGAAGCAATAGGTGTGTGCCCATGGGCCAGTCAGTGCACAGTACTGGCATATGGCCAGGCAGCAACTGTTCAGAAGTCTGAGAGAAAGACTAGGATGAGTTTAGTGAAATATTGGTAAAAGAGGAATGGAAGGAATTGCTACGTGAGGGACTGCGTGCACACAGAGAACCTAGAATACAGTAAAAGGTATGTAAGGAGTCAGGACATAATTGAAAACAAAAACAAACAAAAGCAAAACTCCAAACAATCAAACAAATAAAAAACCACCACCACCACCCCCCAAAAAAAAAAAAGAAAAAAAAAGGGAGGAAAATGCTTATGTAGCCCCTGCTTATGAAACAATGTAATTCAAATCCCCATGGATTTCCTCTGGCGTGTTTTCGGGTGAAGATGAATTATTTATTTAGCTTCCTTTTTCCATAGTGAATCATCCTAATCTTCAGGAACATAGTCATCACAAACTTTAGACTTTATCTGTGATAAAAATACCACTTTCCCCCTTGCTTTTCTTTCAAATTTTATCTGCAAATTATTTCTATTGTTCTGACTCTGCACTGATAAAATAACATTCTTATTCTCACAGAACTAACATCATCTGCAAATTATCTCCTTTGTTCTGATGTCTTTTCCATGTAATGTTCACTGACTTCACTTATGATAGGCAATCTTTGTGTCATTCATTTGGGTAAAGAATGTTGTATGTATATATCACAGCTCTCTAGAGCTGTTTTTGTGCAGATCCCAGCTGAAACTTTCTATTGTCCTCTAGTGTGCTGTGTTCACAAAAATAAAAACAATTGGCTAAATAAAATTTTCTTATCTAATCCAGTGCTTCACTTCAAATAATTTTCTTTTAGCTCTTAAAAGAATACATTCCCTACTCATACATCACTGGAGTTGCTTTTCTTGTAACCCTTTAAAGACTTCTTTATCTGTTTGTTCTAAACAACAGTCATCCTGGATGAATCACTAATAATTTTCCAAGTAGCTGTAGATATTCAAGTAATTCTCCTTGTTTTCTTTGCAACTTGGTAGAGCAAATTCTGCTGTTACAGACAAGACTTGCTGAAATTTATTAGTGAAGTAGAAAATAAAAGATAGGACATAGTTTATCTTAAACAAAGTTGCTTTTTTAGTCTTTTATTTTACACAGTAAACATTTTTTACTTTTTCTTAGAGTGCACTACAGTTAACACAACAGCTCCATATACCATTGCCTTTTCAATGTACAAAAATGGATTTGATATGTCTACAGATGCAGTTTCTCCCATCTATATTAACATCTCATTTTTGCTGGCTAACTTCCTATGATACTTCGGAAAAGCTATGAGAAAAATGTTTATATTATGAATAAAATATCTGAATATTCATGTCAGCTTTTATGAGGAAATGTCAGTACATATTTACATATTTGTACTATAAACATGATGTTTTATTTCTTTGTAGACTATATATGCAAAAAGAATCCCCCTCTTTGAAATTCTTTGTAATACATTAATTAAACTTATTACTAACTTTTTTTATGCTCCTTTGTCTTATAACTGTATAAGATCGACTTAAAGTTATGTAAGGCATTCTGTATAGCAGTAAAAAAAAAAATCTCAGTTTTTAGTGTGGTTTGTGAGACATATGCTGGGATCCTCTAAGGAATGTTCACTTCCCAGTAACATGAAATGCCATTTGCTAGCTCAGTGGGAATTGCCAGATATCGAATGTGAGGCCTGCCACTCGTTCATTTTTACATTTTGGACCTTAGGATTGTGTCATATGGGGGAGGAATGAAAGTGAGAGAATGGCAGAAAAATGCACTTGCAGGAAGGAAAATTATATTTCTCTAGAGACAGTGGTATATTTTTAATTGCAGCTGTTAAAAGCACTTCTCTGGCATGATAGGTTTGACGTGATGCCTTGCATCAAAGAAAACTGGTTGTACTGCACCCTCTGCAACCTGAGAGAGGCAGTGGTTGATGCTGTCATAGTCTTTTAGGTCTTCATGCCTTCCAGGCTTGAGCAACTCAGTTGCTTTGTGTAGCTCCTTGCTGCTCTTTGCCACCTCTATAAATATATCTGCAACAAAAGGAGAGCTGAGGAGAATCTCCATCCTTTATTTGATGCAAGGGGAAACAGTGACAAAGGATGAGGAAGAGGCTGAGGCACTTAATGCTCTCTTTGCCTCAGTCTTTTACAGTAAGGCCAGTTGTTCTCTGGGTACCTGAGCTGGAAGACAGGGATGGGGACCAGAATGAAGCCCCCATATTCCAAGGGGAAATGGCTGGCAAACTGCTACACAACTTAAACACACTCAAGTCTATGGAACTGGATGGGATCCACCCAAGGGTTACTGAGGGAGCTGGCAGAAGAGCTCGTGAAGCCACTTTCCAGTTAGCCAGCAGCCCCGGCTAACTGGGGAGGCCCCAGTGGACTGGAATCTTGCAAATGTGTGACATCCCTCTGTAAGAAGGATTGGAAGGAGAATTTGGGGAACTACAGGCCTCTCAGTCTGACCTTGGTGCTGGGGAAGGTCATTAAGTAAATCATCTTGAGACTGGACTTTAGTAAAGCCTTTGACACCATTTCCCGCAGTATTTTCTTGAAGAAACTGGCTGCTTGTGCCTTGGACAGGTGCACTGTTTGCCAGGTAAAAGTAAATGATAAATGGCTGAGCCCAGAGAGTGGTGGTGAATGGAGCTACATCCAGCTGGTAGCTGGTCATGAGTGATGTTACCCAGAGCTCAGTGTTAGGGTCAGTCCTGTTTATTAGTGATCCGGGCAATGGGATCAGGTGCACCCTCAGTCAGTTTGCAGGTCACACAAAGTTGGGTGGAAGTTGATCTGGTGGAGATTAGGAAGGTTCTACAGACGGATGTGGACTTGCTGGATTGATGTGCTGCAGTCGATTGTATGAAGTTAAACAGGGCAAAGTGCCAGGTCCTGCCTTGGGTCACAACAACCCCATGCAGTGCTACAGGCTTGGGGAAGAGTGGCTGGAAAACTGCCCAGCAGAAAAGGACCTGGGAGTGCTGGTCGATAGCAGTTGAACATGAGCCAGCAGTGTGCCCGGGTGGCCAAGAAGGCCAATGGCATCCTGGCCTGTGTCATCAATAGTGTGGCCAGCAGGACCAGGGCAGGGACTGTCCCCCTGTGCTCAGCTCTGGTGGGGCTGCACCTGGAATCCTGTGCTCAGTTTTGGGCCCCTCACTACAGGAAAGACGTTGAGGGGATGGAGCATGTCCAGAGAAGGGCAGTGAAGCCACTGAAGGGTCTGGAGCACAAGTCTGATGAGGAGCAGCTGAGGGAGCTGGGATTGTTTAGACTGGAAAAAAGGAGGCTCAGGGTGGACCTTATTGCTTTCTACAACTACCTGAAATGGGGTTGGAGTGGGATGGGGGTTAATTTCGTCTTCCAAGTAGCAAGGAATAGGATGAGAGGAAAGGCCTCAAGTTGCACCAAGGGGAGGTTTAAATTAAATATTAGGAAAAATTTCTTCAATTAAAGGGTTGTCGAGCATTGGAACAAGCTGTCCAGAGAAGTGCTGGAGGCACCATGCCTGAAAGTATTTAAAAGATGTGTATATGTGACTCTGAGGAACATGGTTAGAGACTTGGCAGTGTTAGATTAACTGTTGGAATGCATGATCTTAAAGGTTGTTTCCAGCTTAAGAGATTGTAGGATTCTGTGATGGGAGGCAAGGGTAGCTCTGTTAGAATAATTTCTATATGGAAGCACCAAACACAGCATGTGTGTAGTGGCATATACAGTGCTGAACCTTTGAACAAGGGAGAAATGGTGTAGTTCTGGGTTAACAGTTGGACTTGATAATGAGAGGTCTTTTCCAGCCTAAATGATTCTAGGAGTGTGTTATTGTGTGTGCACAGTGCAAGCACAGGGTAGGGGAAATTTGTCTTGCCTATGCTGTTGTCTCTAGGTATTTAAACAACTGTGTTATTACTCTAGATAGCATGAACAGTGAATGGAAGATCATTACATGAACACTTTAGAGGAGAGGAAAGTGAGTATGTTATATTAAAGTTGAAATATTTTGAATGAATAGATTTCTTGTCCAATAGTGCTCTGGTAACTAGCAGGAATATGAGGTGGGGTTATGAAACTTAGCACCTGTCAATTTTCCTACAAGCCTAATATAATTTAATGACCATTCTCTATGCCATTTTAACAAAACTTGAATATCATGATTCCTTTTTTATAAAAGCCTTCTTTATTTCTCAGCTACTGAAATCTAATATATTAATGTCCTCTCAGATGATTTGTAGCAGTATTTGTAGCAGTATTATTAGCTTTTCTAATGACAGATCAAACAAATAATTTTAATAAGATTACTCTTGTAGAAGGATGTGATTTTTCAGCAAATAGGACCGTGAATTTAATTTTCTGGAACCTGCCCTCCTAACCTGAAGCATATGCTGCTAGGCAGCACATCAGCTTTCTTCATGCCCCTTCAGAATTGCAAAAATGGCACTAAAGACAGAGTGGGTAGATTTGAGACCTAGCCTTTATTCAAACAGCAAGAAGCTCTTATGTAGCTTTAATAATTAACATTAATATAACTATTAATCATTTATTTCTTAGACCTCTACAGTGTTTTTGACTTTATTTAGTTTATGAATTTAGAAGCAAGTAACCACCACTGATAACACGAAACTAAGGAAGGAATTTTGCTTTCCAGTATTTTCCTTAAGACACTGTCATGCCCTACCTAGCTTATGTACAGGTTTTCAGTGAAGTATCACTTATTGAAAATTTTATTTAGTTCTCTGTGAAAACGTATGTTAGAGCATTCTGACCCTTACACATGTGAGCATAACATTTGTATTCCCCAATGACCACTTGTTCACATTCAGAAAAATCACAGTCCTTTCTCTAACTACTTGTTGAACAGTAAACTGTCAACGTAAAAAAATAAAAACGCTTGATGGTACCCAATGGAGACAAAACAGTGGAAGCACTTATAAAAACCTTTGAGCACAAGGCATTGTTTTATGATTAGATTTTAAATGCACTAGAGTTTTGTAAAACATACCTAACTGTTCACACACAGTGCTCTTTTCTCCAGCTTTGTAGAGAAAGGAAAATGCAGCCACTTTTTTATGTGAACTTTTATATTAAGCCAGACTAGCTGACTGCTGTTTTGTGAGAGAAAGAGTGACAGTTTTGAATGACTAGCAGAAAAGTAGCCAGCACTTATCTAGACTAAGGGCCGAAGGGTGAGACATAACAGATTGCAACAGCCTTTTGCAGTTTATTTTTTTTTTTCATTAAAGAGGCACAAGTTCATTTCCTGCTCCTCATTTTCTACCTGAGAAAATTCTTTACAGAAGTGACAGAGCAAGGTTGCAATAGAAACAGTAATAAAAATATCACTAATATATAGGAACCTTCTTGGTGGATGGTAAAAACATGAATTTGCTTTGATAGTATTTAATGTATTTCAGGTTTTCTTATGTCTGTACCTTTACTAAAAGTTGATTTCCATGAATGCTTATTACATATGCCATGACTGGGGAAAGAATAAGAAAAAATAAAGAAAACTACCAGATTCTGAAATTGTTGACCTTTACCTAATGAAAAGGAATGATTTCTGTACCAAGCTAGTTCAACCGTGTTTCAGAGTTGTGCCAGGCTGGAATGCTTTTCTTTGTAGTAGTCATTCAACTGCATGAACTGGTGTGTCCATCCTTGTATCTGTGCTCTTATGGAACAGGTTTCCTGAATAGGGCTTTTCCCATTCAGGGATGCTTGTTCTTACTATAGAATCATAGAATGGTTTGGGTTGGAAAGGACCTTAAAGATCCTCTAGTTCCAATCACCCTGCCGTGGGTAGGGACACTTTCAATTAGACTGGGCTGCTTAAAGCCCCATCCACTGAACACCTCCAGCTTCTCTGGGCAACCTGTTCCAGTGCCTCACCACCCTCACAATATAGAATTTCTTCCTAATATCTAATCTAAACCTACTCTCTTTTAGGGGTAGATTTTTCAACCAGTCTCTTCTCCAGGTTGAGCAATCCCAGCTCTCTCAGCCTGTGTTAATAGGAGAGGTGCTCCAGACCTCTGATGGTCTTTGTGGCACTCCCCTTGACTTGCTCCACACATCCTTGTCTTTCCTATGCTGGGGGCCTCAGAGCTGGACACAACACTCCAGGTAGGGTCTCATCAGAGTGGAGTAGAGGGGGAGAATCACCTCCCCTGAGCTGCTGGCCACAGTTCTTTTGATGCAGCCCAGATACAGCTGACTTTTGGGGCTGCAGGTGGACATTGCTGGGTCATGCTGAGCTTCTTGTTACCAACATGTCCAAGTCCTTCTCCTCATGACTGGTCTCAATACATTCTCCACCCCACCTGTATTTGTGCTTGGGATTGCCCAAACCCAGGTACAGGACCTTGCTGAGCCTCATGAGGTTCCCACAGGATCACCTCTTAAAGTCCCTCTGGATGACATCCCTTCCCTCCAGTGTGTGGATGGCACCACACAACTTGGTGTCATCAGCAAACTTCATAGATTTTACAGAATATTCTGAGTTGGAGGGACCCACAAGGATCACTTAATCCAACTCTTAAGGAATCGAACCTGACACCTTGATGTTAGCACCAAGCTCTAACCAATTGATCTACTTTCAGGGTCCAAACATGCTGAGGGTGCACTCAATCCATTGTCCTCACCCCAGCAAAGGTATTAAATAGCACCAGTCCCCACACCAACCCCTGAAGAACATCACTTTTCACTTCTTACATCTATCAAATCCATGTCTCTCCAGTTTAGAGATAAGGATGTCATGTGAGACAGTGTCAAATGTTTTGCACAAGTTCAGTCAGATAGCATCAGTTGCTCTTCCCTCATTCACCAGTGCTGTAACACCATCAGGCCCACAGATCCGTCTCATCAGGTCCCACAGACTTGTGCACCTTCGGCTTCCTTAGGTGATCTTGAGACTGCTCTTCTCCTACAATGGGCAGTTCTTCATTCTCTCAGTCCTTGCCTTTACCTTCTGTGACTCAGGCAGTGTGGCTGGAGCACTTGCTGGTGAAGACTGAGGCAAAAAAAGTAATTGAGTACTTCAGCCTTCTCCATGTCCTGGGTAACCAGGTCTCCTGTATCCTTCCTGAGAGGACCCACATTTTCCATAGTCTCCCTTTTATCACCGGTGTACCTATAGAAGCTTTTCTTCTTGCCCTTGACATCACTTGCCAGATTTAATCGTATCAGGGCTTTAGCTTTCTTAACTGAACCCTGGCTGCTCACACAATTTTTCTGTATTTGTCCCAGACTACCTGTCCCTGCTTCCATCCTCTATAGGTTTCCTTTTTGTGTTCTGAGTTTGTCCAGGAGTTCCTTGTTCACCCACACAGGCCTCTTGGTGTTTTTGCCTGACTTCCTCTTTGTTGAGATGCATCCCTACTGAGCTTGGAAGAGGTGATCCTTGAATAATAAGCAGTTTTTTTGGGGCCCTCTTTCCTCCAGTGCTTTATCCCTTGGTATCCATGCTCTACCAAGCAGATCACTGAAGAGGCCAAAGTCTGCTGTCCTGAAGTCCAGGGCAGTGAGCTTGCTGTGCACTCTTCTCACTGTCCTAAGGATCTTGAACTCAGCCATGTCATAGTCACTGCATCCAAGGCTGCCCTTGAGCTTCACATTCCCCACCATCCCCTTCTTCTTGGTGAGAACAAGTTCCAGCACAGCAGCTCTTCTCACTGGCTTCTCTATCACTTGTCGAAGGGTGTTACCATCTGCACATTCCAGGAACCTCCAGATTTTCTTGTGCCCTGCTGTGTTGTTGCTCCCATGAAGACCAGGGCTTATGAATATGGCTCTGCTCCTATCTGTGTACAGAAGGCCTCATCTGCTTGGTCTTCTTTGTTGGTTGGCTGTAGCAGATCCCCACTATAATGTCACCTGTCCCTGCTCCCCCTTTAATTCTGACCCAAAATTCTTGATTGGCTCCATCCCCAAGTGCAGCTTCATGCACTCCAGCTGGTCACTGACATAAACAGTGATCTCATCTCCCTTGACTGTCCTTCCTAAAAAGCCTGTATCCTTCCATTCCGGCATTCTAATCACAGAAGCCATCCTACTACATCACCATGCGATGCCAATAAGATCACAGCCCTGCAGGTGCACACACATCTCTAACTCCTCTTGTTTATTCAACACGGTGTGTGCATTTGCACAGAGGCACTTTAGTTGGGCCCCAGATGAAGCTGACTCACTGGCTAAAATGACTGCAATATGTTTTCTCAGGAACTATGAACTACCACTGGTTAGAAATTATGATTTGTGTTAACTAGTCTACCTTGTAAGTGATAGTAAGTACATAAGATATCAGAGAATTAGAATGTTACTTTAAAAGTAGTCTTAATTTGTACAATAAATATGTTCTTTATTCCCAAAGAAAAATGACAGCATCATGTGGATGAAGTCTGTCTCAGAGGCAGTTTTATTCCTGTTGCTCCAGTGAAGTACTAATCAGATGACTGACAATAACAGAAGCAAAGTACCATTTTACTCAGTAAACATAAATTTATGGTTGTATTGTCATATGAAGATAAGGCTGCACGTTTCCCACTTACCAGGTAGAAAAGAGGAAGTAGGTAAAGGAAAAAGAAAGATATAGTTTGCATACAAAAATGCATAGTGAAGATCTTTTTTTTTTTTTTTCTTGCAGATATGGGTTGAAAGTACTCCAAAGGACAGTTAAGCTCTAGGGAAATATTCTAAGAACAGTAATTTAGAGATTCTCTGTTCAGTTTACTATGCTTTTTCAACACTGGTTAAAAAGTACTTTGAGATCACTAAAATTTATCTGCAAACTAAGGGATACAGTCAAAGGCAACATTTATGTCTTCTGTTCTTGGATCAAACTGTAATTAATACCTGGTATATATCAGCCATTATGTTAAAATTCTTCTGCTGAAAATAGTGGCTTTGGTGACTTGCTGTAATTTACTGGTTCAAAATTAGGTTTATGCTGAACATTTCAATACCACATTGTGTTTGAAAAGCAACCAAGTTGTTTAATTAGTGCTGGAACTAATGAATCTATCTTATAGATTCATGACCTCTGTTCCTGTGTTGCAGTAGCCTGGTTCTCTCTCCTCTTTTTCCTTATAAATAACCTTCCTCCCACCCCAACTAATATCTTTACTTCCTCTGTAACATCTGCTAAGCCTCCCTGTTCACAGTATGCTTGGCTCTCTCCCATGTCCCCTAAATCCCAGCTGCTGGGGAAGGAGCAGCTTGTATAATAGCTGATTTCAACATAATACGTGTGCTGATTGAGAGATCGAATTAATCTGATAGTTGCTGAGTTTTTGGCTGCCTTTTCCAATAGGGGTCTTATGTTGGGTTTTTGTTTTCCTCTTTCCAGATGCCAATATTCTCAGATCTCTTAACAACTTGTCTTCTAGGTGTCAAGCTCCCTGTTGAAATGCAGAACAGGGTGGGGGTGGAGGGAATAGTGCATAGGAGAGCCAGAGAACTGCCAAATGGATGGACAGTTCAGTCCCATGTATTTAACCTCCTTACTGAAACAAAATGTAAAAGGAGAATGAAATGGGAGCAAGAGAGCAGCTTGCATGTGTGTGTCCTTGTCCACAAATGGAGTCCAAATTAATGGTACCAACACTATTCTAGGGTCTCCTCAGTATTTCTGAATTTTCTCTAAAGTAGCCTCGTTCCTCCCAGTCCATCTGGACATACCTACAATACACCCTTCTCGGATCACTCAAGTGACTTCCCCTACCCATGACCATAGTCACATATCTTCTCTCTCACAGTGACCCTACTCCCTCTAAGCCCTGTCCCCCGTCTTGGTCCTGGTTTCTACCCCAGACTCCCTGTTCAACCCAGAAACTACCAGACCTCTGATTCCAACCTTTCCACCTCCACTTCTCCCGTGGGTCACACCTAAGCTCCATACACATCTAACTCTTTTCTTAGCCAGGTCCAGGTACTTTGATTTACATGGATAGGTCTGAGCTCTTGCATTGCCCTTACCTTCTGGATTTGTTCCCAATAGTCATTTGGACCAACTTGTTGGCTACTGTGACAGCTAAACATATCCCTTCCCTTGAACATATCCCTCTCTTGCTAACATAGATATTGATGTCAGAAGTGATTTTTGCAAACAGAGAGACGGTTCACAGAGCAGAAATCTGAGCTGGAGTAGCAGTGAGCAATTGAGCTTATAGGGCTTCTGTGGTGACCGAGAAAGAGGTCTTACTTTATAAGAGAAAATATAATGGCTTGACGAGTTTTACACAGCAAGGGGAAGGCCAAGAAGGGATGTGATTGCTTTCTATAAATATTTCGAGGAGGTAAACAGCAGGAATAAAGACAAGTGTTATAGTGTAAATGATATTGCCAGGAATATATCAAATATATCAAAAATATCCTACCTAGGTTTGGGTGGAGTTTGTCACGTCATGAATAAGACTGGGAGAGGCTCACTCTCAACAGCCCCAGAAGTCTGGTGTTTGGGGAGTACCACTAGCACACCAAATTTTTCTCAGTAATGCACTGCCTTGCTGCACACTCCCACGCCTGCCAGAACCAGGTGGAGTATTCTAGATGCTTTTTAACAAATGCCTTGAACACTAATAATAGCGCTTTACTTTGTGGCGTCTCTATCTATTAATGTAACCTGCTGTCATCTTTGCCTTCTTTTCCAGCAGCTGTGAAATTATTTGATGGTTTTAATTATTTTTCATAGTAACCCCCAAATTCTTCTCTTGATTAGCTTCCTAGATGAGATTTCCATTTAGTACATATTCTCTAACTTGGTGTTTGGTTTCCCTGCTAATTATCTCACATTTTTTTCTGTATTAAGCTGCATTTGCCATCTGCTCATCCAGTCACAAAAAATAATGGAAAACCTTTTGAATCCTATTGCATTCTCCTAATTACTGTCTCTGTCTCCAGTTGTGTCATTACCCACAGATTGGAAGATCTTGGGCCAAATAATTGGCAAAAAAAAGTGCGATTTCTTTGATTTTGGCTGAGCAATGCTGATACACACCGAGATCTTGATCTTTCACTTCCTACTATTGTGTATTTTAAGTTCCCCATCTTTCAAAAAATAAACATCTGAGTCACACTTCTCTCAATTTTCATATGCAGTATTGATGCTGCATATCCCACAATTAGACCATATTCCTACTGTGAATGAGTATTTCATTTAGCTGTGCTGTGCTTGTACTCTCTCTGGGGAATTCACATGAAGTTAGTTGCACTTCCAAAGATCTTCAGTGTTTCAATAAACATGAACTGAACAGTCATTTATGGCTATGCATATGTGAATGTCTGCAGATGTTTCCACTATCAATGCTTACAGCATTAGAAAACACCCAAACCAACAATACTTGAGTTCTCATATGTATCTTTTTTTCTTTCTCTGGATCTGTTGATTCTTTTTCTCACCTTCTCAATATTTCTCTTTGTCATTTGGGTGTAGGTACTTTTTCAGCCTTGCACTTAGATTCTGTGATGCTTGTTACTTCTTGATACTTGTTACCTTCCTTGGTGAAAAAATATGGTTATTTTGTGAGTTGATTATTTCTAGATTCTTGTTACCAAGGTCTGTCTCACAAAATTCATTCTTATCCTTTGTTCCTGTTTGTATATTTGTGTCTCTTTTCCTAAACTCTATATAGGAAAATCTTTCTTTCATGATGGACTCTTATTTCCAAATTAGCTGAATTGGATTTTTGGAGCTATTAAGCTATTACAGGATGGAGACCTACCATGACAACTATATAGAACTGTTTATTTACACTGTGGAAAAAATGTTTCATATAAGCATAACCCTTGTAAGTTGTTAGTTTGAGCAGTGTAACTAAGATATTGTGGCAAGGAAATGAAGCTGTAGATTTATTGCAACATTTGATCTTGTGCATCAGCAATAATGGTATCCTTTTCAAGGGAGTTTTTAAAATTACGCTTTGGCCTTCTAGTTAGCTGGAATAACAAGCTGAGGAACAGTTTCAAAAACACCTGAATTTCCTCAGGGCTACCAGTTTGTATTCCTAATTATTTTTTCAATAGCAAGATGCCATTAATCTCCATTTTTCTGCTCAACTAAAAGAAATTTCAGTTGAATGGTAATTGTAAGCATTGCATTCAGTGCCTGTAGTATGAGGAAAAGGTAGCTTGGGAATTTACCTAAGGCTTTGTTTGAGAGATTATTTCTTCTTCCCTCTGAAATTTAATTTATTTTTTTCATATGAATACTTGTCGTTTACAATGTTAATAATTTATTCATGCTGCATTGCCATTATATATATATATATAGAGAGAGAGAGAGAGAGAGATCTCAGTTGACAGAAATTAGGGTGAAGAGGATGGAATAGGTATCCTTAAATTTCCTTTTCTTTATTGTATGAGTATTTGAGGATCTCCTGATCGAGGCCAACTCCAAAGCAGGCACATTTTAGAAAAATATGTAAAAGAGTACTTTGTTCTGCTGAAATAAGTGTTATTACTTAGGTGTTAATTTTTTGTAGGTTTTGCATACCATCTAATTATGTGAAAGCACATAATTTCCCATCCAGAATTTATTGTTGTGAAAAATCATTTGATTAGTTATTTATTATAATGCTATAGAACCAGATGAAACTAAAATTACAATCCTAGAGAAAATCTTGTGTGCCTTCAGAACATGGAAAAATAAAAAATATGTGTAGAAAAGTTTTATGAATATTCTCAAAGCATTTAGATTCCTTTGGGTAGTTTAGATAATTAGATTAATTTTTGCTGGATTACCTTGGAAATCATGAAGCTAGGCTATACAACTTAAACTGTAAAACTTTGTATAAGACAAAGCATTTCTAAATTTAACAGAATTATGTCATTACTGTTTCATCATACAATTAGTTCATGAAGGCTGTGTAGTTATGTAAAGGACCTGAAATATTAATGAAAAATTATATATAGGGGTGCTTGCTTATGTTTATATTCCATCTTAGCCAATGTTATGGTTTAGTGCTTTTCAACCACTCCTGAAGTCAAACAGACTTGTCTAATTATATCATCCAATAACTCAAATGTTTTAAATAAGAAAACTTGGATAAATAGTGCTGAAAAATAACTATGATAAATCATTCTTTTTTTTTCCTAAGGGAGAAGTATTAAATCGGACAGACAACTTATTTCACACCTGTGTGTGTCTCTTTTCTGCTGATTAGTATCTCAGTGATGTTTCTGTGATTAGGAGAATTTAGCATTATAAACTAGTCATTTATGACATTTATTTATGACTAACTTGTGTATAATTATTTAGCATTTGACTGTTCAAAGTTGGATCATAACTTTTTCATTGCTTGTCTCCTGCAAGTAATTCAATATTATTTCCTTGTTAATAATAATCTCTTTAGTTTTAAATTTTCAGAAATTTGTCACTTAATTACATCTTGCAAATAATTTGATGGAGGTCGGTAAAGTTGTGGAAAGATAGTGTGTGTGTTTATAATTTCTAAATTCACAGGCAGTCCTGCAGATAACCTTACTTAGGTGACTGTTTAGGGGTCAGTCAGCAGTGTTTAGTATGGTTATCTAAGAGAAAAGGATGCATTAACAACAAACTTCTCATGATTTAAGGAATTTTTTCCATTTTAAATATTGTGTCAGGAAAACAAACCAAGAGTGGCAGTTTCTTGGCATAGACTTCGAACACTTTCTCATAAAGAGAAACTACTCAGTCTGTGATTTTTCATTTTTGTATGTAAACTTGCTTCCGGTATCTTGTTAGAGATTAGAGAACACTGCTTATTATTCCA
This sequence comes from Empidonax traillii, assembly GCF_003031625.1. Lineage (NCBI taxonomy): Eukaryota > Metazoa > Chordata > Aves > Passeriformes > Tyrannidae > Empidonax > Empidonax traillii. The sequence goes on along the minus strand of NW_020955545.1, from coordinate 419,242 downwards.
AAATTGAAAGAGACAGTTTCAATAAAAATTTTATTTAATGAATTTGGAAGGGGAAAAGAGGTGATTCTAAAGAATAGGGAGAAACTGATACTGCTTTAAACTCAGTCAACTAATCTGAGGAATTATGGGCATTTAATATGGACTGGTGTATTTTCTGGACTTCTGCTTTTTCATTGTCTCAAAAGGGATGTGTAGTTATACAACTCCATCTTATATTTGACACAACAAAACATTTATTTTCCAAAAGGCAATAAAATTCAGATGGGACTATTAGCAGTATCCTGCCCTTAGGCTAGATTGGTCAATGGAAGTTTGCTTCAGTGATGATAATGCCAGTGATTTGTACTTAGTTAGCTGAGTATATTGTACATTGATTTAATCTTGAGAATTTTATGAGGGTTTTAATATCTTAATAACATTGTCTGAAATACTTGCAAGGCTTGTGCTGAGATTCTAATTTTGATGATGTTTTAAAAATCACATAAAAGCATCCTATGTGAATTTTGGTGTTTGCATTTCAGGGTCCCCGAAGTTTCTAAGCAACATATAGAGATCGGTGATGCTTAGCAGTTACAATGGTGGCATAGTGCATGTTAACAATTTGTATTTTGACCTTTCAATGCTTGTGCATAGACTCCTAATACTGCAGATCTGGACTTCCTTGTAGCCAGCTATTAAAGAAATCACCAGACCATTACAAAAGCATAAAGGAAGTGAAGGTCAAATCACTGGCAGTGAAGGCCAGCTTGCTGCAGTAATATAAAAGGTGATGCTGGCTGGAAGAGGTACACGTTGCTGTGTATGTGAGGCACAGAAGAAAGCAAGGAGACTCATACAGTTAAAAAGAAATAGTGATTTTTAAATCTGCTGTTAGAACTTTGCTTTTGGTTATTAAAAGTTGAATTAATGAGGGTTTCTGCAGAAAGATTAGACTATTTTTCAGTCATTCAGTTCCATATCTCACTTTTAGCTTAAAGAAATATTTTTTGCACTCTCAACTCCTATTTCTTTATTCCAATTCTACAACTTCTTACCGATGGATTTATCAGTAGTTCTGAGTAATGTTCATTTAGTTGCAACTGGAATTTTGGGTTGGTTTTGTTTGTGAATGTTGATAAGGAAATGTTCACTATGGAAAACCATGAATAAAAAGTTTCCAGATGTGCTCAATTTTACACTTTGTTCTAGCCTAGAGGTCAGGATTAGTACTTCATCAGAACAAGTTAAGTGCTTGAAGCTGAAGTTAACAGTTGTTTTACAGAAAACAACAAACACTTTTTTATCTTTCCCTGTTTAGCTCATCAGAAAGTTTCTATTACCCCAAATAAATCTTTAATTTCCATTGTAAAAGCTGAAATTAAGCACTTGTTATTTTGAGCTTAGGTCTGAGTCCTGCAATGACCTCTTTGTGCCTTCGTAATGGTTATGGTAGAGGTCACATTTATCATCCAGTGAGATGGAAGTGTTTGAAATCATTACCACAACAGACTTTTATTCCTGAGAATGTTCAAGATGGAAAAGAAAGGATATTTTCTGTAAGTTCACTTTTAAATTTCTCCAGATTAGTTTTATTAACATTTATTTGATTGGCAACAGATGCTATATAGCATAAACAAATTTTGGTTTAATTTCTTAAAATCAGTTTTAGTGTTTCACACTAAATTTGTATTTTGTGTGTATTTGCTCACTCTCTTCTGAAGGCAGCATTTCTGATGGAGAGCACAGACTATATGAAATCTCTGATCCTGAGATATGCAGATATATTTAGAAATGTCATCAGATCTGAAAGACTGGTCAAGGCAGAAATCCTTACAGCTCAGTGCTCTTGTAAACAAACTTTGTTCCCCTGGCTTGTATTTAAGAAGGAACCTGCAGTGGATTCTTTCTCAGGACAGTGGAAAAATATAACCAATCAGACCTTGAGCTGCTGTTGGTAGATAATGCCTGGCACATCAGAATTTGCTGCTTTAACCTCCTCAAGTATTCATTGAACATGTGAGATCACCACATATTTGGGACTGGACCAGGTCAAACCTTTAGTTGTGTATCACAGTCTTTTTATGTTTGAATGCGCTCTCATTAGGACCTCAGAAGTGTACCTGCAGCAATGAAAGCTGAATGCACACTGGACTGCATCTGTACAACTAGTAGGTTAAACTTAGTGATCATTCCCCTCTTTTTGGCACTTCAGGTGCTGCAGTTGGAGTAGGGCCCAGTTCTAGCCCTTGCCCCCCACCCTCCCTCCCAGTATAAAAAAGACACAGGCAAATTGGAGTATGTCCAGAAAATGGCCACAAAGAGGAGCAGGATACTGAAGCTTATGATGCACAAGGAGACACTGAAGAGACCTGAATTTGTTCAGCCTGAAGAAGAGGAAGCTGAGAGGAGAACAGAGCTAACTGCTGTCCTCAGCTGCTTAATGGGTCATTACAGCCAGATGGAGCCAGACTCTTAATGGACATGCACAGTGTAAGGACGAGAGGGAACAGATAGATGTTGCAGCAAGGGAAATTTCAATTAGATTTGAGGTATAAACTCTTCCTGGTGCGGGTGGTCAAACACTGGAACAGTTGCCCAGAGTGACTGTTAATTTTCCTTTCTGGTGGATTTTCAAAACTTCAGTGGGCAATGTCCCTAGACACCTGATATTACTTTGAAGTTGGCAGTGCTCTGCATTGAGGGATGAACTCTAACAACCTCAGGATGTTTCTTCCAATCCATGCTGTTCTAGGTTGATATATATTACTGACTTTATATGAAGAACTTCATTCAACAGTCTTGCCCAGATATGGATACAACCCCTTCCAATGGTTCTGTATTTTTGTACACCCTTTGTATTTCAAATTACCTCCTTCAATTTGTTTTTTAAAGTCAACTCCCTGCTCTGTTTAGATGCTTTTGAAATCTCATTCCTATATGAGAGCAAAGAATGAGAAAGGAGTGGAAAAAATCAATTTAACCTTTAGTGTACCAGGGTATCAGAGTATGTGATCTTCTGTATAACTGTGCTGCCCATCCTATATTTTTGCCATCTTTCTGTTTGGTTCTTTGTTGTATCATGCTCAACTTGGATTTGTACCATTTATTTGTTCTTATGAGACTCTGAGATTATTCATGAAATCTCTTAAAATGAGCAAAGTGAAAGAAGAGAGAGAAAAAAATGGACAGAAAGTAGAGGAATGATGATAGATAGCCTGGGTAGTTTTGCCGTTAGTATACTTCTGACATTTGACCCTGAGCTGAACTCCAATGTCACTCACATTGGCTTCAGAGGGGTTTTAGAGCAAGCAAGGTGTAAACTGTCTTCAGTTTTGTATTTCACAGCACTCTCATAGGTCGCCTCTTGCACAATTTTTGATCATCACCTTTACCCTCTTTGGTATTTTTCAATGTGATTAGGGGATTGCAAGCTTCTTAACCTTGGCTGTGAGGGACCTGACTCACTTTAACCTTGAACGTCAAATATGAGAAAATGAGAAAAAAGGAGGAGAAAGACATGTGTATTTGCTCTTTATAAACACATTTTCTGCGTTTTTTTTTGGACTCATTTGGGATATTTGGACTCTCCACTTGGATACTGTGCATTTGAAATGCGTATCAGAAGTGTGCTAAAGCACATCCTTTTTATCACTGTGTTTATGACTGCTCCTCTAAAAAGAAAGCATTTGAGTTCAGATCACCAAGAGAAACATTACCTCCTCTTTTTATTTCTCGAGTGGCTAATATTTTGCTTTTTATTGCTTTAGTTATTTTTGTTTTCCTATGGAAATATTTGATTGTCTGATCTCCATAATTTTTTTTTTCTGAAATCTCTTTTGGCTTGGTTAATGCATGTGTAATGTGTAAACTCCATATGGAGAAGGATCAGATGTGCAAGTACTATGAATGGGTTTTGGCATTGCTTTGAGCATGAACCTTATATTTTTTATCTGGGGAAAATAATGGGCTCTTAGTGGTTGCTTTATGCATTTGGTTGGATGTCAGTTCATTTGCTCAAAAGGATGCAAAGTTTGATGCCAGGTTAGTCGATTTTCTTCTGCTTTAGGCTGATTCTATTTTAATAATGGCTATTCTGTATTCTATTTTTATTTCAAGTTCTTTCAGTATCTGCCCTCCTCAGGACTACTCATTTCCACTGCCCTGTCTTTCCCAATATAGCCCAGCTCCTAGTCTCTCACAGGACGCTGGGTTTTTTTCCTATTGTATTTTTCCTATTCTTCAAAACTTTATTAGCTATTTGTTTTTCTTAACCCCAAGGCTCGATCCTGGGCAGTAAAAGGCCTTTTGTTATAAATACCACAGTCAAATGGAAGTATAGAAGAAAGCTGAAATTGTAAATGAAAGGGAATCTCATCTTGAGAGAGGTCATAACAGTAAATGATCAACAGTGAGAGGCAGGCAGGCAAGTAGGCTCTGATACTCAGCAAGAAGTGCTTGTAGAAATAGTTTCAATGGGAGAAATACATTTATTGGTTATATCCCCAAGAGCTCTAAATAATTGTTGTTATTACGTTTTTCAGCATGTTC